>NW_022437182.1:202801-215906 GCF_009761245.1 Sapajus apella
TCGGCTCACCGCAACCTCCGCCTCCTGGGTTCAGGCAATTCTCCTGCTTCAGCCTCCTGAGTAGCTGGGATTACAGGCACACGCCACCATGCCCAGCTGATTTTTTGTATTTTTAATAGAGACGGGGTTTCACCATGTTGACCAGGATGGTCTCGATCTCTTAACCTCGTGATCCACCCGCCTCGGCCTCCCAAAGTGCTGGGATTACAGGCTTGAGCCACCGCGCCCGGCCCCTATATTCTCACTTTCTAATGCAATTCTTAGAACATAGTACATACTACATGTGTAGCTAAAAACAAATATATGAACAAATAAAAGAGGTAATATAAAGAAATATTGCATTGAAGTTTCCAAGAACATAATGAATGAAAATTTTAAGTGACAAATGCCAACAAAATCAAGAAATAGATTGAATGCCAGATTCAAAGTCTAAGAAAATATCATTATGTTTAGGTTTTAAATTATTCCAGCAAAATTTTATTTCATAGTGCTGATTTTGAAACTTTGCCTGGATCTTCAATTTATTAAAAAAAGATAAAGTGATAGGGAAGGAGAAAATATAACTTAAAATGATGGAGGCTACCATCATTTAAACTACCATATATTCTATGGCTAGGCTCCTCCCTGTGAAATCCCATGTTGAAACTTATCTCCAGTTTATCAATGTTGAGAGGTAGGGCTACTGGGACGTGTTTGGGTCATGGGAATGCCTTCATGTTTTTGGGGTGAGATGGGGTGGTGAAGTTTAGCTTCAGCAGGAATGAGTATGTTTCTGAGAGAGCAAGTTGTTTAAAAAGAGTCTGTCTTCCTGGTTTCTCTCTCTTGCTTTTTATCTCACCACGTAATGTCTTTGGACCTGCCTGCTTCTTCCCCACTTCCTGGAATAAATGAACTCCACCTGAGTCCCTCACCAGGTCTATCTGCCCAATCTTAGACTTTCAGCAGCCAGGATTGTGGGCATTGACTTCTTTCTATTACAAAATACCTAACCTCAGGAATTCTGTTATAGAAACACAAAGTGTAATAAACTAATGTATATAGTAAATTACAAAGTAAAAGGCAGTATAAATTACTTATGGAATGGATAGTACAAAATCTATTTACATTTTAAAGAATAATCTAGGAGATAGACAATGCAGATTTGTATAGTAAAATGAGATGCCCATGTCTCAGAAAAAAAAAGAGAGAGAGAGAGAGTTAAAGTAATAAAATAATTTTCAGCATAGTTTGCAGAATAAAGGTGGACTGAAATATAAACACATGTCTTCAAAAAAAAGAGGAAGTGAATAAAATTTTGGAGCATATTCATAAAATAAATGTGGATTGAAATGTGAAGACATTATAAAATCGATAATATTCTCAACCCCATAAAATCAGGGTTCATTTCTCACAGATAATCAGTCATGTTAAGCCTTTCATTGAACCTATTAAGCTAAGAGCCAGATCTCCCTAATCTATGGGAGTTTATTTAAAGCTTATTTGACAGGCATCACTGAACAAAGGGAAAGTTGAATCCTGAGTGGCTGCGCACCTAGGTGATTGGGAAAAATGTTGAAGCCAGAACACATGAGTTCATTCCTTTATACTTCATATGCCCAGTGTCCTCACACAGCCTCATTAAGTCTCCCATTTTTCTGTGGCTCCACTAAAAACTGGCTGGGGTGTCTGTCTCACATACTCTGAGGGTGCTTGAGAACCACCCTGGCTCTCCAAACTAAGACTAGGAGCCACAGCAAGGTTTCAGAGCCTAGTGGAGCAGCCTGTGGTGTCATTTGAGGTGTTCTGGGAGCTGAAAAGTAGCATTTTGTCACAACTCTACAAATTGATGACAACATACAGGAAGGTCCAATGGCTAAAGCCCAAGTCCTAGATTGTGAATCCCTTAGCTGAGACCTTCAGCATTTTCTGCTTTCTTTTGAGGCAGGTTGGAGAGCTCCAGACAGTAATCCTTGAGATCTGTGTCTGTTGCATGTCATGATCATGGCGTCTTAGAACCTGAGTGTGAGAACCAGATGAAGCCTCCATCCCAGGTGACATGCAAATATGTCCTTTCTCTAATCAATCTTCTAATGCAAACGTGAAGTTTTAAAGAACTTTTAAAAGGCTTTTGCTGGCACTGTCACCCATTGCTATCTTAAATTTGGGTTCTCTCTCAATGATTTATTCTATTTTTCCCTTGCCTCCTAAGTTTCTGTTATTTCCCTTGTTCCAATTTCTTTGCTTTTTTTTTTTTTTTTTTTTTTTTTGGCTGAACTACCTTAACAGTTTATCTGTCTTGTAGCTGTTATTTTGTTTAAGTCAATTTTAACCCTTTTGCAAGGTACTGATTCAAGTATTACATATAGGTACAGGCTGTGTGTGTGTGTGTGTGTGTACACAATTACTGTGTATATACCAACACTATATTATGTAAATATATGCATAACACACCTATAGAGTGCACACACATACACATTGCTTTGAGAAAGGCACTTTGTTCTGGGAATGAGGCTTATAAGCAGTGAGTTTGGGAATCAAAGAGAGGCAGTTTAACTTCCAGACATTGCTCTAAACCATGATACCATATTACTCTCAGCTGTCTTTTTCGCTTTGGATGCTGATACACAGCAGAGACTTCATGCCAATTCCTGGAAATGTAAGCACTCAATCATTTTGAAATGTGCAGGAAATGTTGCCTGTTCCCTTCTTTATCTGGATTCCTTCTTCATTATGACTTTGGTTTTCCTCACCTAGGATTACTTTTCTGACACATGCATGGGTACATCCCATTAAAGTAAGAGAGTTTTACTTTGTGTAAGGCACTGATAGAACCTCTCTTTCTCCATATACACCTGAACGTGACAGTCCTCTTTCTATGTTCCAATTATTTAACCCCAAAAACCTTTTACCTTTTTAGATGTCACCAGGATGTGACTGAGTAGTTTCAAGGGTATGCACTTTTGCTTCCTCTTCCTACCTTTGAATCCTGCATCTGCATTGCTGGGTTTCAGACAAAACAGGTAACCTCTGTTTCCCATTCCAGGATATTTTGATGACCAACTTTTCCTATGTTGTGAATTTGAAGGGCAAGGGCAGATCATGAGAAATGGATAGACAGGGACCTGTGTTCCGGGAACTGGGCCAGAGGACTGACGGAGGTGGAAAAGAATTTCAGCGATTCTGGCAGGCATCATGGATCAGTAAGGGCCAGAGAAGTAGGCCTGTGACAGGACACAGCCTATCTCCTTCACAGCAGAATGTTAATAGACATTAGATTTTAGTAAACAGATAACATATCTCTGAGTCAGCATCAAAAAGTTCTACAGTCCAGAAGAAGGAGTAGCCACAGGACCTAACCTCACCTTCCCTTGTGAGTATGGGAGCCACAGGGCAGTGAGAATGGAACAGCATTTATCTGAGGTTTAAGCCAATGTTTCTCTCTCTATAGTTCACACTTACAGTAATATCCAGTGGATGACTTGGCTACAAGTTTCTGAACTTCTGGCTTTTGAGGGAAAGACTTTCTCACCTTCTATGCTGAAGGTATTCTATGTATTATGAACCCCAGTCAGTGGCTCTTATTATCAAGAAATCTGGAAAAGTACAAGGCACTCAGAAGGCCTACATGAATAGTTTCCAGCCACTTAGAGACATCAGAGGGGTTCCTGCCAAGGATGCACTGACCTTTTTCATCTCACTGTCCTAGAATTACCGGGTCTGCCTCTGGTCATCTTGAAGGAGATGGACCATTTTCCCTCCCTCTACTCCAGTATCCTGTGCATCTTCCTCAATGGTTTTGCCATGTTGTGTTCATAATGATTGTCCAGTTGATACCAAATCTTGAAAAAAAATTTCAAAAGAATATTTAATTCTTTTTTGGTCTGAATTGTCAATTGCCCTTTTACACGAATCTGGGGCAGATCTAAAAGGCTCGTTAGATCTCATGTTTTATAAGACCCCAATCTCTGGATGTAGATCCTCAATGTCAACTTCTTAAATGTATATTCCACCCCACATTCTCTTCCTATGATGTAACTTCAAGACTGCTACTGTTGAGTGTTCTAGTCCCTTTACTTTATGTAGTGTTGTGACTATTGCTGATGTTTTAGTCGGCAGCATAATAGGACTTCTGACTCTGTGGGAATGTTCACTGTGGAAAGTTAACTACTATGCTGTAAGCAAGCCCAAGTGGCTACCTGGAGAGGCCGTTTAAATATATTTGAGGTAACAGCCCCAACTAAGGAACCCCAGACATCAATCAGGATCATCTGCTGGACTAGAAGTAGAACGTCTGTTGCCATTATTTAATTAGTGATCATGAAAATGACCATTTGGTGGGTGGACAGACTCAATTGACTCACTAGAATCTGGGTTTTCATCAGAACTGGGTTTTGCTTGTTTTGTCTTTTCTTTTTTTTCTTTTTTTTTTTTTCTGATACTAATATGTTTCCACTGTAACATGAGGTGATTATGTCTCAGGTCTAGGTTATCAGTGAGAATTCACAATCTGCATGAATTGGAAGTATAAACACACTTTAAAGCAGACAGTCTGCTCCTCTGTCTATTTTTCCCTGGGTGATGCTGTTTGCTTTATTAAACAGCTACCGAAATCAATGTGGGTTAAACTTTTGGGTTCTAGCTTGGGCATTGCTAGTAAATTCTGAGAGAAGCAATAGGCTGCACCATTTGGCCCATGTCTGCATATGGCTATTCTATCTAGGTTTTTGTAAGTTCACTCTGATGTTCACATAGCATAAAAATTACTTAATAATGCATTTCTCAGAATGTATTTTTGTCACCATAGAATGCATGACTGTTAAATCCCTATTTTTGCTCAAAGATTCAGTGAAAATTTAGGTGTAAAATGAATTTTCTCCTTAAAGTGATGAGGTGTAGAATTTATTGTATCAATAGGAGGGAGCTCTCACACTTGCAAATGCATTGTACAAAATCCTGTCCGTCCATGATGTGCAAATTGTGTTCCTGCATGAGATCATTCAGCTGGAATCACACACCCACTTATTTCCAGAATTCCATCCAATAAATTCACAAAGCAGTTGAAAATCATAATATACATTTTAGGTAATGAGCCATCAGAGATTATGTTAATTGTAGGAAAGCATACAAAAATATTTTGCATTTTACATATCTTTTATTTAGCTGTAATAAAGTGAGGTGACACTAAAACAGAAAAAAAGCCTGAACACTATGATTCCTTTGCTTCAATAGGGAAGGGCTCCCTTGTACATGCAGTTCCCAGTCAGGTTTTTTCATCCTGATCATCTGTGGCCAGTGTAAAAGAAAGGCCTGACAGGGAAATTTAAGGAGCCAGCCAGGTAACACCATATGAGGGAATTCTTGGTGACATTCAAAAAACTCACACTTCCACTTTCAAAATCCAGAAACACACCAGCCCGGCCCAGAGGTTTCTCTACATAGTGAGGAAGCATTGGAGAGCTGGTTAAGAGATGGAAATGATGATCCACCTTCACACATAAAAGAAGAAATATGTCCTCAGATGTAATCATGGTGCCATTCTTCCTTATCCAGGAGTCCTTACAGACACCCAGAGCCCAGTCCCAAGAGTCGTCCACATCCAGCTCCCAGTAGTGTTTCCCAGAGAAGAAGCCCTGGACTCCTTATGCAGCAAAATAGTCAGGTCTGTCAGAATCCAAAGATCCACCTTCCTGTTCAGGTCTAAACATCCAACTTCTCACAAACTCAAACAGGCTGATATTGTGATTGCTTACTTCATAATTGAAGAAAATTTCCACTGTAGAAAAAAGAGAATGTTCCAGTGAAAAGCAGTTTATACATTCTTATGTTCAGATAAGGAGACTCTCACTAGAAAACACAGGTCAAGATTAAAAGGCAACTTTTGTCTGGGAAAATGTTGGAATCAGAGGGTGTTAGGATATCTGTACAAGCACATGGTTAAACTAAAATGATCACAACTTCTATAAACTCAAAAATATAAGGGGAGGATTGTCATGCCTACGTCTAGTCAGCTACTTTTTATAACAACTGAAAAACTGGAAGCTCTTGCACTGCAGCCAAGTCTGTAGCAATAAAATATATGTCCATTGTCTCTTCCCTGTCAGGACAGAGCAGGAGGCTGGGGACAGGAGATGAGGTGGGGAGCCATTCTTACACCTGAATAAGTTATCACTTTGCCAGAAATATGATCTGCCACTTAAGTAAGCAAATTCATACTTAAAGAGAAAATCTGAATCCATCTGAAAAGTGCAGATTCCTTGCAAGAATTATCGGACTTTCATGCTAGATTTTGGCACAGACTTCTTTTATCTGCCTGATTGACCATGATCTATCCTGGAGTTCTAAGGGCTCATCAACCACCGAATCACTTTCCTATTGTTTGCAGATCCTCAGATTTGCATTGTTATTTAAGTTACTCATGTATGTTTTGGTTGATTAAAATGCACATGATTAAAATTACAAATGTTAAGAAACCTTCACCTGAAATGTACTTAAAAATAAACACTGTCACCAAATCACAATCATTAACAGCACTTAATTTGAAGTTGAAATGTCCGGAATTAACTCAGTTCTGTATACCTCATGTAATACTTGTATACATGAAATTGTGTCAGAGAATGTTTCTACGTCCTAAGCAGTCATTCTGCATGTTTTATGTTTTTCTAAGTAATTTGTTATATGGCTGATTCTTATTACATTTTACCAGCTTTTAGTTTAGTCTGTTTGATGATAGTGAAACTATAAAGACCTATTCACAGACTGTTTTCTTCCAGATGAAATATCATTACACTAGGAAAACTGCCCATAGAAACCATACTTGAAGACATTACATGTTGGTCCCAGCAAGAGGGTGACACTCACCTCAGAAGCAGTTGAGCCTCTGCACCAGTCCAGTGATGGGCCCTGCAACGAATGCTGGATTTACAGGCTGGGGTATGCACAGCAGCACGGACTCACTCCTGCAAGGAAGCAGGTGCAGTTGGTTAACCTTTCTGGTGTCTGTGTTTAAGAAATGGATTCCAACAGGAAATGCTTCATTCAAACCCACTTCTGATATTGTAAAGTAACTCCACAATCCTAGGATGGGTTCGTGGCTCTCTTAGGGTATCTTTCTAAGGATTCACTCCATTTCTAACCTACTGCCACTGAAAGATAATTGCCTCTCTCCCTATCTGCCACCAAATAGTTTATTTGTCTCTAATTATGATTCTGAATCTTAAAATTAGGTAACTATATCCTAGTAACTTCTGCATTGAACTCTTCAAAACATTACCCCCTGAGTCACTTGGGAAAATAGGAAAAGATTAAAATCTGATACAGGGCATAAGAAAACATATTCAACATAACACGCAAACACCTGAGTACACACACAATCACACTAACACATTATGTTGTTAACAAATTATGTTTTCGGGGGATCAATCCAAGATGGTCGTTTAGGAACAGCTCAGGATTGCAGTTCCCAGTGAAAGCGCAGAGGGTGAGTGGATGCGCATTTTTATGGCCCACAGTCTAGGCAATTCCCAGGTGGAGGAGCTCCACGGGTCGCCAGTGCGACTGTTTTGGCCAGCGCAGCTGTGCCGGCCAGTGCCTCTGCTTTGCCCCGCGCGGCTGCTTTTTTGGCGTCTTAGAGCAGCAGTTCTCCGTACAAAATACACCAGTCTGGGTGCCCCTTTGGCTGGCAATTGAAGCCACGGGAAGTCGCCCATTCGTCTGTTTAAAAAGGGGACTGAGCAGGGAACCAGGACAGTATACTCCAGGGCAAAAAAAGTGCCACGAATCTCAGTGCTGCTGTTTAAGCCAGCGCAGTGACTTGCCGCAGGGGAAAACACTCAGACCCAGCGCCTCTTCAACAGGCGACTGGAGCACCAACTTAAAAAAAAAAAAAAAAAAGGCTCTGAGGCAGGGAGCCAGCGATCAAGCTCAGCTGGTCCCACACACACAAAAGAACAGCAATGAGAAACTCTCTGGATTGAGAGTTTCACAGCAAGCGCAGCTGAACCCTGGACAGTCCAGCTCTGTGGGTTAGGGGCGTATGCCATTACCGAGGCAGTCCACCACGACGCAGATAGTCAGCCAATTCTGAGGCAGCCCGCCATTGCCAAGGCAACCCACCACTGCAGAGAGACTCCGCCTCAACAGAGGCAGGCCACCATTGCCAAAGCAGTTCTAACTATACCCATATAAACAGGACTGCAGGGAAGTTCACTTGGCAGCTGGGCAGAGCCCACAGCAGCTCAGCAAAGCCTCTATAGGCAGACAGTGACTAGGCTGCCTCCTTGCTGGGCAGGGCAGCTCTGAAGGAAAAAAAAAAAGAAGGCAGTAGCATACCAGAAACTCATAAAGCCCTAAATCCCTGGGACAGAGCACCTGGGAACAAAAAGCGGTTTATGAGTTCTGCTGTAGCAGACCTAAACGTACCTGCCCAGCAGCTCTGAATGAACAACGCAGCTCACAGCTCAGCATTTGAGCTCCTATAAAGAAGAGACCGTCTCCTCAAGCAGCCCCCTGACCCCTATATATCCAAAGAGCCACCTCATAAAGGAGACATCAGATTGACACTTGGCGGGTATCCTTCTGGGACAAAGATAGCAGAAGAAGAAAACTGGTAACAACACTTACTGTTCAGTAGCTGCTGCAGGTGATCCCCAGGCAAGCAGGGCCTGGAGTGAACCTCAGCAGACCTACAGCAGAGGGGCCAGACTGTCAGAAGGAAAACCAAGAAACAGAAATAACCTCATCAAAAACAAACACAAAATCCACTCAGAGACCCAATCTGAAAGCCAGCAACTACAAAGAGGACAGGTGGATAAATCCATAAAGATGGGAAGAAACTAGCGCAAAAAGGATGAAAACACCCAAAACCAGAACACCTCTCCTCCTACAAGGGATCACAACTCCTCACCAGCAAGGGAACAAGTTTGGATGGAGAACGAGTGTGATGAAATGACAGAATCAGACTTCAGAAGGTGAGTAGTAAGAAATTACTGTGAAATAAAAGAACATGTTCTAACCCAATGCAAAGGAAGTAAGAACCTTGAAAAAAGATTTGACGAAATGCTAACGAGAATGGACAAAATAGAAAGGAATATAAGTGAATTGATGGAGCTGAAAAATGCAACACGAGAACTTCGCGAAGCATGCACAAGTATCAACAGCCGAATAGACCAAGCAGAAGAAAGGATATCAGAGGTCGAAGATCAACTCAAGGAAATAAAACGGGAAGGTAAGACTGAAGAAAAAAGGGTAAAAAGGAATGAACAAAGTCTCCAAGAAATGTGGGACTATGTGAAAAGACCTAATCTACGTTTGATAGGCGTACCTGAATGTGATGAAGAGAATGAATCCAAGCTAGAAAATACTCTTCAGGATATTGTCCAGGAAAACTTCCCCAACCTAGCAAGGCAGTCAAATATTCAAGTCCAGGAAATACAGAGAACACCACAAAGATATTCGTCAAGAAGAGGAATCCCAAGGCACATAATCGTCAGATTCACCAGGGTTGAAATGAAGGAGAAAATACTAAGGTCAGCCAGAGAGAAAGCTCGGGTTACCCACAAAGAGAAGCCCATCAGACTCACGGCAGATCTCTCAGCACAAACCCTACAAGCCAGAAGAGAGTGGGGGCCAATATTCAACATCCTTAAAGAAAAGAACTTTCAACCCAGAATCTCCTATCCAGCCAAACTAAGCTTCAAAAGTGAAAGAAAAATAAAATCATTAGTGAGCATGCAAGTACTCAGAGATTTCGTCACCACCAGGCCAGCTCTACAAGAGCTCCTGAAAGAGGCTCTACACATAGAAAGGAACAACCAGTACCAGCCACTCCAAAAACATGCCAAATGGTAAAGAAAATGAACACAACGAAGAATCAGCATCAATTAACCAAAATGGCAGTATCAAATTCACACATAACAATATTAACCATAAATGTAAATGGACTAAATGCTCCAACCAAAAGACACAGACTGGCAAATTGGATAAAAAGCCAAAACCCGTTGGTGGGCTGTATCCAGGAAACCCATCTCACATGCAAGGATACACAAAGGCTCAAAATAAAGGGATGGAGGAAGATTTACCAAGCAAATGGAGAGCAAAAAAAAGCAGGAGTTGCAATTCTCATCTCTGATAAATTAGACTTTAAAGCAACAAAGATCAAAAGAGACAAAGAAGGACATTACATAATGGTAAAATGATCAATGCAACAAGAAGAGCTAACGATCCTAAATATATACGCACCTAATACAGGAGCACCCAGATACATAAGGCAAGTTCTTAATGACTTACAAAGAGACTTAGACTCCCACACAATAATAGTGGGAGACTTTAACACCCCATTGTCAACATTAGACAGATCAACCAGACAGAAAATTAACAAGGATATCCAGGACTTGAACCCAGACCTGGACCAAGCAAATCTAATAGACATTTACAGAACTCTCCACCCAAAATCCACAGAATATACATTCTTCTCAGCACCACATCACACCTATTCTAAAATTGACCACATAATTGGGAGTAAATCACTCCTCAGCAAATGCAAAAGAACGGAAATCATAACAAACAATCTCTCAGACCACAGTGCAATCAAGTTACAACTCAGAATTCAAAAACTAGCCCAGAACTCCATGGCTTCATGGAAACTAAACAACTTGCTCTTGAATGTTGACTGGATAAACAATGAAATGAAGACAGAAATAAAGATGTTCTTCGAAACCAATGAGAATGAAGACGCAACATACCAGAATCTCTGGGACACATTTAAAGCAGTCTCTAGGGGAAAATATATAGCAATAAGTGCCCACATGAGAAGCAAGGAGAGATCAAAAATTGACACCCTATTGTCAAAACTGAAAGAGCTAGAGGAGCAAGATAAAAAAAACTCAAAGTCTAGCAGAAGACAAGAAATAGCTAAGATCAGAGCAGAACTGAATGAGATAGAGACACAAAAAACTCTTCAAAAAATCAATAAATCCAGGAGCTGGTTTTTTGAAAAGATCAACAAAATAGACCGACCACTAGCCAGATTAATAAAAAAGAAAAGAGAGAATAACCAAACTGATGCAATAAAAAACGATAAAGTGGATATCACCACAGATTCCACAGAAATTCAAACCATCATCAGAGATTATTACAAACAACTCTATGCACATAAACTAGCAAACCTGGAAGAAATGGATAAATTTCTGGACACTTGCCTGCTCCCAAGGCTAAACCAGGAAGAAGCTGAAACCCTGAACAGACTCATAACAAGGTCTGAAGTTGAGGCAGCAATTAAGAGCTTACCACCCAAAAAAGCCCAGGTCCAGACGGGTTCACAGCGGAATTCTACTAGACATGCAAAGAGGAGCTGGTACCATTCCTTTTGAAACTATTCCAAACAATATAAAAAGAGGGAATTTTTCCTAAATCATTTTATGAGACCAACATCATCATGATTCCAAAACCCGGCAGAGACTCAACAAGAAAAGAAAACTTCAGACCAATATCCGTGATGAACATAGATGTAAAAATCGTCAATAAAATACTGACAAGCCAATGATCAAGTAGGCTTCATCCCAGGGATGCAAGGCTGGTTAACATACGCAAGTCTATAAACGTAATTCACCACATAAACAGAACCAAAGACAAACACCACATGATTATCTCAATTGATGCAGAGAAGGCCTTTGACAAAATTCAGCAGCACTTTATGCTAAAAACCCTCAATAAGCTAGGTATTGACGGAACTTATCTCAAAATAATAAAAGCTGTTTACGACAAACCAACAGCCAGTATCATACTGAATGGGCAAAAACTGGAAGCATTCCCCTTGAAATGTTGCACTAGACAAGGATGCCCTCTCTCACCACTCCTATTCAATATAGTACTAGAAGTTCTAGCCAGAACAATTGGGCAAGAAAATGAAATAACGTGTATTCAAATAGGAAAGGAGGAAGTCAAGTTGTCTCTATTTGCAGACGACATGATTGTATATCTAGAAGACCCCATCGTCTCAGCCCCAAATCTCCTGAAACGGATAAGCAACTTCAGCAAAGTCTCAGGATACAAAATCAATGTGCAAGTCACATGCATTCTTATACACCAATAACAGACTTAAAGAGAGCCAAATCAAGAACAAACTTCCATTCACAATTGCCACAAAGAGAATAAAATACCTAGGAATACAACTAACAAGGAACGTAAAGGACCTCTTCAAGGAGAACTACAAGCCACTGCTCAACGAAATAAGAGAGGACACAAACAGATGGAGAAACATTCCATGTTCATGGTTAGGAAGAATAAATATCGTGAAAATGGCCATACTGCCCAAAGTAATTTACAGATTCAATGCTATCCCCATCAAGCTACCAATGACCTTCTTCACAGAACTGAAAAAAAACCACCTTAAAATTCATATGGAACCAAAAGAGAGCCCGCATAGCCAAGTCAATTCTAAGCAAAAAGAACAAAGTTGGAGGCATCACACTACCGGACTTCAAACTATACTACAAGGCTACAGTAATCAAAACAGCATGGTACTGGTACCAAAACAGAGATATAGACCAATGGAACAGAACAGAGGTCTCGGACGCAACGCAACATATCTACAACCATCTGATCTTTGACAAACCAGACCAAAACAAGCAATGGGGAAACGATTCCCTGTTTAATAAATGATGTTGGGAAAACTGGCTAGCCATGTGCAGAAAGCAGAAACTGGACACCTTCCTGACATCTTACACTAAAATTAACTCCAGATGGATTAAAGACTTAAACATAAGACCTAACACCATAAAAACCCTAGAAGAAAATCTAGGCAAAACCATTCAGGACATAGACGTAGGCAAGGACTTGATGACCAAAACACCAAAAGCATTGACAACAAAAGCCAAAATAGACAAATGGGACCTAATCAAACTCCACAGCTTCTGCACAGCAAAAGAAACAGTCATTAGAGTGAATCGGCAACCAACAGAATGGGAAAAAATTTTTGCAGTTTACCCATCTGACAAAGGGCTGATATCCAGAATTTACAAAGAACTAAAACAGATTTACAAGAAAAAAACTAACAAGCCCATTCAAAAGTGGGCAAAGGATATAAACAGACACTTTACAAAAGAAGACATACATGAGGCCAACAAACATA
>NW_022437182.1:225906-313406 GCF_009761245.1 Sapajus apella
ATGTTTCTCCATCTGTTTGTGTCCTCTCTTATTTCGTTGAGCAGTGGCTTGTAGTTCTCCTTGAAGAGGTCCTTTACGTTCCTTGTTAGTTGTATTCCTAGGTATTTTATTCTCTTTGTGGCAATTGTGAATGGAAGTTTGTTCTTGATTTGGCTCTCTTTAAGTCTGTTATTGGTGTATAGGAATGCATGTGATTTTTGCACATTGATTTTGTATCCTGAGACTTTGCTGAAGTTGCTTATCCGTTTCAGGAGATTTGGGGCTGAGACGATGGGGTCTTCTAGATATACAATCATGTCATCTGCAAATAGAGACAACTTGACTTCCTCCTTTCCTATTTGAATATCCTTTATTTCTTTTTCTTGCCCGATTGTTCTGGCTAGAACTTCTAGTACTATATTGAATAGGAGTGGTGAGAGAGGGCATCCTTGTCTAGTGCAACATTTCAAGGGGAATGCTTCCAGTTTTTGCCCATTCAGTATGATACTGGCTGTTGGTTTGTCGTAAATAGCTTTTATTATTTTGAGATACGGTCCGTCAATACCTAGCTTATTGAGGG
Organism: Sapajus apella; assembly: GCF_009761245.1. Lineage (NCBI taxonomy): Eukaryota > Metazoa > Chordata > Mammalia > Primates > Cebidae > Sapajus > Sapajus apella. The sequence goes on from NW_022437182.1 coordinate 226,466, forward strand.
TTTTTAGCATAAAGTGCTGCTGAATTTTGTCAAAGGCCTTCTCTGCATCAATTGAGATAATCATGTGGTTTTTGTCTTTGGTTCTGTTTATGTGGTGAATTACGCTTATAGACTTGCGTATGTTTAACCAGCCTTGCATCCCTGGGATGAAGCCTACTTGATCATCGGCTTGTCAGTATTTTATTGACGATTTTTACATCTATGTTCATCACGGATATTGGCCTGAAGTTTTCTTTTCTTGTTGAGTCTCTGCCGGGTTTTGGAATCAGGATGATGTTGGTCTCATAAAATGATTTGGGAAGAATTTCCTCTTTTTGCATTGTTTGGAATAGTTTCAAAAGGAATGGTACCAGCTCCTCTTTGCATGTCTAGTAGAATTCCGCTGTGAACCCATCTGGACCTGGGCTTTTTTGGGGTGGTAAGCTCTTAATTGCTGCCTCAACTTCAGACCTTGTTATGGGTCTGTTCAGGGTTTCGGCTTCTTCCTGGTTTAGCCTTGGGAGGAGGCAAGTGTCCAGGAATTTATCCATTTCTTCCAGGTTTATTAGTTTGTGTGCGTAGAGTTGTTTGTAATAATCTCTGATGTTGGTTTGAATTTCTGTTGAATCTGTGGTGATATCCCCTTTATCGTTTTTTATTGCATCAGTATGGTTATTCTCTCTTTTCTTTTTTATTAATCTGGCTAGTGGTCTGTCTATTTTGTTGATCTTTTCAAAAAACCAGATCCTGGATTTAATGATTTTTTGAAGGGTTTTTTGTGTCTCTATCTCATTCAGTTCTGCTCTGATCTTAGCTATTTCTTGTGTTCTGCTAGACTTTGAGGTTTTTTGATCTTGCTCCTCTAGCTCTTTCAGTTTTGACAATAGGGTGTCAATTTTTGATCTCTCCTTGCTTCTCATGTGGGCACTTATTGCTATATATTTTCCTCTAGAGACTGCTTTAAATGTGTCCCAGAGATTCTTGTATGTTGTGTCTTCATTCTCGTTGGTTTCGAAGAACATCTTTATTTCTGTCTTCATTTCATTGTTTATCCAGTCAACATTCAAGAGCAAGTTGTTCAGTTTCCATGAAGCCATGCAGTTCTGGGCTAGTTTTTGAATTCTGAGTTGTAACTTGATTGCACTGTGGTCTGAGAGACTGTTTGTTATGAGATCCGTTCTTTTGCATTTGCTGAGGAGTGATTTACTCCCAATTATGTGGTCAATTTTAGAGTAGGTGTGATGCGGTGCTGAGAAGAATGTATATTCTGTGGATTTGGGGTGGAGAGTTCTGTAAATGTCTATTAGATTTGCTTGGTCCAGGTCTGGGTTCAAGTCCTGGATATCCTTGTTAATTTTCTGTCTGGTTGATCTGTCTAATATTGACAATGGGGTGTTAAAGTCTCCCACTGTTATTGTGTGGGAGTCTAAGTCTCTTTGTAAGTCATTAAGAACTTTCCTTATGTATCTGGGTGCTCCTGTATTGGGTGCGTATATATTTAGGATCGTTAGCTCTTCTTGTTGCATTGATCCTTTTACCATTATGTAATGTCCCTCTTTGTCTCTTTTGATCTTTGTTGCTTTAAAGTCTAATTTATCAGAGATGAGAATTGCAAACCCTGCTTTTATTTTGCTCTCCATTTGCTTGGTAAATCTTCCCCCATCCCTTTATTTTGAGTCTTTGTGTATCCTTGCATGTGAGATGGGTTTCCTGGATACAGCCCACCAATGGGTTTTGGCTTTTTATCCAATTTGCCAGTCTGTGTCTTTTGGTTGGAGCATTTAGTCCATTTACATTTATGGTTAATATTGTTATGTGTGAATTTGATACTGCCATTTTGGTGCTAGCTGGCTGTTTTGCCCATTAGTTGATGCAGATTCTTCATTGTGTTGATGCTCTTTACCATTTGGCATGTTTTTGGAGTGGCTGGTACTGGTTGTTCCTTTCTATGTGTAGAGCCTCTTTCAGGAGCTCTTGTAAAGCTGGCCTGGTGGTGACGAAATCTCTGAGTACTTGCATGTTCACTAAGGATTTTATTTTTCTTTCACTTTTGAAGCTTAGTTTGGCTGGATAGGAGATTCTGGGTTGAAAGTTCTTTTCTTTAAGGATGTTGAATATTGGCCCCCACTCTCTTCTGGCTTGTAGGGTTTCTGCTGAGAGATCTGCTGTGAGTCTGATGGGCTTCCCTTTGTGGATAACCCGACCTTTCTCTCTGACTGCCCTTAGTATTTTCTCCTTCATTTCAACACTGGTTAATCTCACGATTATGTGCCTTAGGGTTGCTCTTCTTGACGAATATCTTTGTGGTGTTCTGTGTATTTCCTGGACTTGAATATTTGTCTGCCTTGCTAGATTGGGGAAGTTTTCCTGGACAATATCCTGAAGAGTATTTTCCAGCTTGGATTCATTCTCTTTGTCGCATTCAGATACACCTATCACACGTAGATTAGGTCTTTTCACATAGTCCCACATTTCTTGGAGACTTTGTTCATTCCTTTTTACCCTTTTTTCTCTATTCTTACCTTCCCATTTTATTTCATTGAGTTGGTCTTCAACCTCTGCTATCCTTTCTTCTGCTTGGTCAATTCGGCTGTTGATACTTGTGCATGCTTCGTGAAGTTCTCGTGTTGTGTTTTTCAGCTCCATCAATTCACTTATATTCCTTTCTATTTTGTCCATTCTCGTTAGCATTTCATGAGATCTTTTTTCAATGTTCTTAGTTTTTTTGCATTGGGTTAGAACATGTTCTTTTAGCTCACAGAAGTTTCTTACTACCCACGTTCTGAAGTCTGATTCTGTCATTTCCTCACACTCTTTCTCCATCCAACCTTGTTCCCTTGCTGGTGAGCAGTTGTGATCCCTTTTAGGAGTAGAGGTGTTCTGGTTTCGGGTGTTTTCATCCTTTTTGCGCTGGTTTCTTCCCATCTTTATGGATTTATCCACCTGTCGTCTTTGTACTTGCTGGCTTTCAGATTGGGTCTCTGAGAGGACGTTCTGTTTTTTGATGTTGAGGTTATTTCTATTTCTTGGTCTTCCTTCTGACAGTGTGGCCCCTCTGCTGTAGGTTTGCTGAGGTCCACTCCAGGCCCTGCTTGCCTGGGGATCACCTGCAGCAGCTGCTGAACAATAAGTGTTGTTACCAGTTTTCTTCTTCTGCTATCTTTTTCCAGAAGGATACCTGCCAAGTGTCAATCTGATGTCTCCTTTATGAGGTGGCTCTTTGGATATACAGGGGTCAGGGGGCTGCTTGAGGAGATGGTCTCTTCTTTATAGGAGCTCAAATGCTGAGCTGTGAGCTCCGTTGTTCATTCAGAGCTGCTGGGCAGGTACGTTTAGGTCTGCTACAGCAGAACTCATAAACCACTTTTTGTTCCCAGGTGCTCTTTCCCAGGAATTTAGGGCTTTATGAGTTTCCTTTATGCTGCTACCTTCTTTTTTTTTTTCCTGCAGAGCTGCCCTGCCCAGCAAGGATGCAGCGTAGTTACTGTCTGCCTGTAGGGGCTTTGCTGAGCTTCTGTGGGCTCCGCCCAGCTGCCGAGTGAACTTCCCTGCAGTCTTGTTTATATGGGTGTAGTTAGAACTGCCTCAGCAATGGTGGCCTGCCTCTTTTAAGGCGGAGCCTCTCTTCAGTGGCGGGTTTCCTTGGCAACGGTGGGCTGCCTCAGCAATGGCGGGTTGCCTTGGCAACGGCAGGCTGCCTTACCATTGGCTGACTACCTCGGTAGTGGCGGGCTGCCTCGGTAATGGCGGACGCCCCTACCCCACAGAGCTGGACCGTCCAGGGTTCAGCTGTGCTTCCTGTGAAACTCTCAATCCAGAGAGTTTCTGATTGCTGTTCTTTTGTGGGGGTGGGACCAGCCGAGCCTGAATGCCTGGCTCCCTGCCTCAGAGCTTTTTTTTTTTTTTTTTAAGTTCGTGTTCCAGTCACCTGTTGAAGAGGCACCGGTGTCTGTCTTTTCCCATGCGGCGACTCACTGCGCTGGCTTAAACAGCGGCACTGAGATTTGTGGCGCTTTTTTTTGTCCTGGAATCTACTGTCCTGGTTCCCTGCTCAGCCCCCTTTTTAAACAGACGAATGGGAGACTTCCCGTGGCTCCAATCGCCAGCCAAAAGGGCACCCGGACCGGTGTATTTTGTATGGAGAATTGCTGCTCCGGGGCGCCGACAAAGCAGCCTCGCAGGGCAAAGCAGCGGCGCTGGCCGGCACAGCCGTGCTGGCCGAAACAGCCACGCTGCCGACCCGTGGAGCTCTTCTGCCTGGGAATTTCTTAGTCTGTGGGCAATTAAAATGCGTCGTCCACTCACCCTCTGCGCTTTCACTGGGAGCTGCAATCCTGAGCTGTTCCTAAACGGCCACCTTGGATCATCCTCCCTAACCCAATATTCTAACCTTCATCAGTTAATTCACATGCTGGTGTAAGAAGGCAAGGCCACTAAACTGGATACAAAAGGCAAAATGGAAGAATTTTCAAAAACAGACTGAAGTAGAACATGAAAGGGTCTGCATTTTGGTCAAATAACTCCACGTTGCAATTCCCCAGGTCCTTCTTAAACTCTTGTAAATATCTAAGAAACTGGATCCACCTAACCAGAAAAAGTCATGAGCAGAATGGAGAAAATGGGGATCTTTTTGAAATGCCTAGAGTAATTTATTAGTGAGGACAATTGGAAATATTTGGTTTTAGGCCAGGCGTACTGGGTCACACCTGTAATTCCAGCACTTCGAGAGGGCGAGATAGGTGGATCATTTGAGATCAGGAGTCCAGACCAGCCTGGACAACATGGTGAAATCCCACCTCTTCTAAAAACAAAAATTTACCAGGCAGTGGTGGTGTGTGCCTGTAATCCTAGCTACCTGAGAGGTCGAGGCAGGACAATCACTTAAGCCTGGGAGGCAGAGGCTGCAGTGAGCCAAGGTCACATCACTGCCCTCCAGTCTAGATGACACAGTGAGACACTGTCTCAAAAAAAAAATGGTTTTAGAACCAGACAAATTAAATGGGAAACTTACTTCCAATGATACCTAGAAATTTCTAAAAGAACTGAGAAAATTGCCTCCATTGAGGAGTAAACTGAAGGAGGTCAGCAGACTTTTTCTGAATTGAGAAGTACTGAGGAGGCTTTTGTCTCTTTCGCCTCCACCTGCTCCTTCTCCTCTAGCCCCTGCACCTGCATAGTCTCCCTCACCTGAGCTGTCCTGTCCTGCCTTGCCTCTTCTTCCATCACCATCACTTCTGTTCTGACAGCCCCTTTCAAGGTAATACCCACAGGAAGAGGGTAGCCTACCATTGTGTATTCTGCTTCACTGTAATGTGAATTAAATATATTATATAAGACTTCCCTGATCTAAATGAAAATACATTTTCCCTTCCTGTTTCTAATGCAGGCACCAAGATCCTATAGGGTTTGGGAAAAAATTTGACTTAACTGTTGAAAGCTTTGAGCCCAAATATTCTAACCTTCATCAGTTAATTCGCATGCTGGTGTAAGAAGGCAAGGCCACTAAACTGGATTAAAAAGGCAAAATGGAAGGATTTTCAAAAAGAGACTGAAGTAGAACATGAAAGGGTCTGCATTTTGGTCAAATAACTCCATGTTGCCATTCCCCAGGTCCTTCTTAAAAATGTAGATTGGAGGATAATTTAGCAATGTACTAAAAAAGCCAGAGAAATCTGTCTTTGCTTACTTAAAATGGTTTGAGAGCCGGGTGTGGTGGCTCATACCTGTAATCTCAGCACTTTGGGAGGCTGAGGTGGGTGGATCACCTGAGGTCAGGATTTCGAGACCAGCCTGACCAACATGGTGAAACCCTGTAGCTACTAAAAATACAAAAATTTGCCGGGTGGCTGAAGCAAAAGAATCGCTTGAACCCGGGAAGGAGAGGTTGCAGTGAGCCGAGATACTGCCACTGCAATCCAGCCTGGGAGACGGAGTGAGACTCTGTCTGAAAAAAAAAAAAAGAAAAGAAAAACAAAAACAAAAACAAAACAAAAACAACAACAACAAAAACACTGTTTATAAATGTTTACAGTAAAATGGTTTGTGTGGTTTGAGAATCCATGTCTTTATTGAGGCAGGGTCCCACTCTGTCACCCAGGTTGGAATGCAGTGGCAGGATCATGGCCGGGCCCAGCCTCTATCTCTTGAGCTCAAGTGATCCTCCCACCTCAGCCCTTGCAGTAGCTGCTGTGATCACAGGTGTGCACCACCACACCTGGCTACATTTTTGTTTTTTTGTATAGACGAGTATTCTCTCTCATCTGTTGCCCAGGCTTGTCTTGAACTCCTGGGCACAAGTTATTTTCTTGTCTGAGCCTCCCAAAATGCTGGGATTACAGATACGAGCCACCACATTAGACAGAGAATTCTTTTTTTTTTTTTTAAACAAATGTATGCTGATTTATTACAGGGATAAGATGGTCTCTTGGGGGGTAAATTCAAGAGGAATTGAGAATGTTTTATTCCTTTATGATGTCCCTTACCAGGAAGGGAGGATAGCAAGATTTAGGACAAGCTAAAATCATCCCCTATTTAAAAAAAAAAAAAAGTTGCCCCCAAGTAGCCCTGAACAGGGAGGTAGAATATATATGTATACATCTGCAAAGATTCCTAATTGTTTTTGAATACAGAAGCTTGGGAAGGGGTTTCCAGATAGTGTTGGGGAAGGGCATAAGGTCCTATGCAGGCTGGCCGCTTAACCCACAGTGCCAAAATGATATCTACTGGCAGCTCCTCCAAACTTCTGACTGTCACCTGCATTGTCACTGTGTCCAATAGCAGCAACTGAGAGCAAACCAGGATGTCACGACCACCCCAGAACACGCCATCCAGGAGCAATGTGTGGGTGTTCTTGTCATCCAGCACCTTGTCTGACCTCTCACAAGGGTGCATTCCCAAGAATTTCACGATGTTATCCACAGCCTTTCCAAATGTTCACAAGGTGAACATTTCCTCCTTCCCAAATTCATCGCCTACCTCATACCAGGCTGTTTTGAAGTTCAGTTGCATGACCTTTTGAATGTGGTCAGCTACAGTAACTTCCAGATCTTTCAACACATACTTATCCTCACAGCCTTCATCCCCCAGTGGTGGGAGCACAGTCCTTGATTGTGAACTTCAGCATGCAGCTGAATGTCCAGGCCACAGCTGTGGGGTCTCCTTTGGGCAGTGCCACCAGTGTGTAGCAGGTCCCAGGCTGGTTATAGGGCAAGCTCTGGGCAGGCACGTAACAGAGCCCCTCATAGACCTCAGTGGGCTCATCTGCACTGTGACATTCTCCGGGGTCTGGCCATTGAGTGTGTTTGTGCAGTCACACTGAAACACTGTGGGCAACCCCCCATATAGGCACCGAGGAATGAGAGCTAAGCAGAACCCTGGCACAGTTAGGGCTTGAGGAATATCTCACTTTATAGTGTTACTACTCAGCTATTTCCTTTTATATAATCCTTTACATAATCACATATTAGTTTATAGAAATAGGGCTTGAAGAATCCCTTTATATAATCCTCTATATATAATCATATAATAGTTTATAGTATGAGTGCTTAAAGAATATTTCCATACATATATACCTATAATTATATCTTAGTTCATAATCCGAAGAATGCCTAGAGTGGGCACAGTACAGAGCATGAATTAAGGAATAAGCAGCTTATAATTGGAGGAATGCCTAGAGCAGACACAGTGCAGAGCATGATTTAAGGGAAAAGCAGTTATACCAGGACAAGAATCCATGGCCCACGCGGCAGTGGTCAGTATCGTAAAGATACCCACTGTATGGCAGGCTTGGGGTGAGAGCCACTCCTCCGCTTCATAAGGCAGTCGATGCTGCTCTCACTGCCTGTCTTAAGGAAGGTGATGTTGGCCAGCGTGGCAATGCTGCGGTTTGAATCCGTGACCAGGTTCTCCAGATCTAGACTGCAAGCTGTCGCAGCTGATGGATGCTTCATGGCAACCTTACCGAGGGTGTGAACAGCTGCATAATGGAGAGTAGACTTGGCTGAGCTGCAGAAAAGCTGGAGCACTGGCACAGCCGGGGCAGCTCCTTGGCACTGCAGCCTGGCAGGTTGACGATGGCAGAGACAGCTTCCACACCACCATCTCATGCCTGTTGCACAAGCAGTGCTCGATCAAGTCAAACCGTGGACTGTCACAGCTGCCATCCTCCTCTTCCAGCTGCTTGCTGGCCACTTGGATCATCACGCAGTAGGCAAAGGAAGACTTAAGGCCATGCCGGGTGACCTTGCTGATCATCTTATTGACAGCCAGGTGGTCATTCTTACACATGTGGTACAGGAGTCCTAGTGTGTAGTGCTGGACCATGATGTTATCACTGGATGCCACCTCCTGAGCCTCATTCACCCAGTGCTTGACCACGTCAAAGCTGCATTTCAGCAGGTGCAAGGAAGACTCAAGGGCAGAGCTGGAGACATGGGCACCTTGTCTACAATGGCCTGTTTCATGCAGCGCTCAGTAGCCTGCAGCATGGTGCTAGTCATGTCTTTTGTTAGGCTGCTGGTGACAATGATGACATCCTCTTCGATGCAAGACATCTCCTTGATGGTCAAGTAGCACATCTGATGGAGTGTGAGATCATTGGACTGAAAGAGCTTGGTCACGGCAAAGAAGGCCTGGGTCGCTTCCATGGTCCCCAGATGTTCCCCATGGTTTATGAGATAAAGAATCTTGGTGAGGATGTGGGCACCTTTCTGAGGACTGATGGGAGTTTCATTAAATACACGGGCCTCTTAGAGTATGGCACTCTTCTCAAGGTGCTGGAATGGGTTGGAGCCTCCACTTGACTTCTTGTTTTTCTTGTCAAATTTCTTCAATGTAGTGGAGCCAGTGGGATGCAATGCAGCAACGCAATGCTTGCCAGGTGTGGCACAGAGTAGCGGTGCAACAGTGGTTCTACAGGGACCCTTGATGGAGGATTCTTTAAACAGTATTCTGAAATGGCTGACACTAGCCTTTAAGATCACCAGAATGATTCCCTTATAAATTGTGCTTTTCTCAATGGCTTAAATAAAGACTTAGTTACCTTAGTGAAAAGACACTAGCTTAGGCCAGGCATGGTGGTTTATACCTGTAATCCCAACCCTTTGGGACACCGCACACTGAGGTGGGTGGATCCCTGAAGCCCAGAAGTTTGAGACCATGATGAAACATGCAACATGATGAAACCCTGTCTCTAGAAAAAGACGAAGAAAAAAATAGCAAGGTAGTAGAAATATAATGCACACAAGAATTATAATCATGAAGGCAATCTGTATTCCAGAAGAGTAAGGGAGCCTATCCATTAGGGAGTCAACAAAACCTCAAATCCCAGTTCACACTCCAGGGTGTGGTGTCACAAGCCTTACTCAGGAGAATGAGTAAGAGGATGGCTTGAATTTGTAAGGTCAAAGCAGAAGTCAACCCTGGTCATGCCACTGCACTCCAACCTGGGTCGCAGTGAGGCTTTGTCTCAAAAACAAACACACAAAACCCACAGAAACAAACAGCAACATCTACAGATTACCATCTCACTCTGAAATGACTGTGGCAAACACCACTGTGCTATTGGGAAATTAAAAGGAAAACACTCCCTCCTGCAATCAACCTGCCCTCTTGCTCTAACATGTCTGACCCATGGGTTAAAATGCCCAAGAGCTGATGTACTCAAATTATAATACACTTTCCTGTTCTGCACCTGAATTTATTTTTGTCTGGAGGAGATCACCAACCATGGTCTTATAAATGTCTAAGGGCATAGAGTGATGAAGGGCAATGTCTTTTGGGATATTTGAATATATATATGGCTCTGAAGAAACCCAACATTGGGCAAGTTCCCTCAAATTTTTCACTAGGCCAGACCACCACTCTATTTTAGATAGAGATTCTATTGGGGCAAAACCTGAAAATTATCTGCCTGGCCATCAAGAAGGTAACTCCTTGCATTTTGTGGGGAGAACACTTTTGCTTGAAGGGAGTGTTTCTTTCTAGGATTACAAATCTTTCTGTAACCTAGGAAACATTGCTGATGAAAACCAGGCATGATGGCTCTGGCCTGTAATCCCAGTGACTCAGGGGTGGAGGCAGGAGAATCTTAAGCCCAGGAGCTCGGGGCTGCAGTGAGCTATGATAGTGCCACTGCACTCCAGCCTGGGCCACAGAGCCAGAGGCTGTCTCTGAAAGAAAAAGAAAGAAAAATACTGCTGATAAAACTGTGTCCTCTTTTGCAGCTCAGCAAAAAGCTATTTATTCACTGGCTGAGGTTGTACTAGATAACCATATCGCTTTAGTGATATATTTAGCTGAGCAGGGAGATGTATGTGTGGTGGCAAATACCTTCTGTTGCATATACCTAAATATTTCTCATGAAGTAGAACCTTCTCTTGAAAAAACCCGAAAAGAAGCCACTTGGCTGTAAGAAATCCATGAAGAAGAACTGGAATTTGATGATTTCCCTGCTGTTTTCAGTTGGCTGCCTAATGGAGCAGGTTCCCTTACTGTTCTGGCACACAGATTCTCTTTGTGATTATCATTCTTGTGTCCGTTATATTTCTACTACTCAAATTGTTAATGTTATGTATTTCTCATTTCTTCTTCTGAGAAACTAAATTCATGGTACTCTGAAGACTACAGATGATTCAACAAGTGACAGCAACTATAGAATTGACCGAGATCTCTCTCTCTTTCTTTTTCTTTTTTTTCCCCTTCTGTGATGCCACACCAATTCAGCTATTGGGCGCTGTTAGAAACTCATCAGTGAGAGGACTCCTTTCCTTCCTGGCTCCCCGTGTGGGACAGGACTATCTGGGAATGACCCTTTCTGGCAAGAAGAAACACCTTGGCCCAGCTTTTGATCATCAACACTTTCAAGAAAAACTTTCATCTAAAGGGAGAATAAGGAAAGAAGAGAACTTTTAGATGAGGAATGTTAGCCTTTTCAAATTCTCAGGCCCACAGAGGCATTACATTGAGACAGCAACTGTGCTCTGCTTTCTCTTTGTACAATACTGTATTTGAAAACAAAACAAAACAAAACAAAAACAAAAAACCAAACCTACAAGATTCACGATATTGGACAATTGTCTTTATGACGCTACTACTGGTAAAATCAGGAAGGATGGCTGGTGTGCAGTCATCTGAGCAGCCTCTCTAGTTTCATAGATATGTTTCTCTCTGATATGGAAGGGCTTCCGATTTTAAGCTCGATGCTACTTCACAAAGATAACCATGTTTAAAAGGAACCAGTTTTCTGTAATCCTAAACGTTCTAGTCTGCGAATTAAAAGCCATTATTTGAAGATGGATGCACAGGCTTCCAGCTGGCTACCACAGGACACAGGTTAAGCAGTCGCTTCTTTGTGAGAGACCAGCTGCGGGTTCTCGGTGCACCGCCCCAGAGGACAAGGGCGGAAGGGAAAGGAGGGAGAGGCAGAGTCACTTCCCCCACCGCTTCAGGCAGCCGGTTGGTCGGCTGAGTGGCGGAGGGTGGAGCGGAAGAGCAGCCTGACACTGGGAAAGGCACTGTCTGTGACATCATGAATAGGGCTACTTCTATGTAGGTGAGGCAGCGCAGGGGTTGCTGCATCACCAGGAGGGATTTCTGGTGCTGCGGGAGCAAGTCCAGGACCGGTGTTGGATTTAAAAGTCCAGGCTGTGTGTCAGGGCTAGGAGGGCTCGGGGTGCCTGGGGGTGCAGGGAGGATGCGCCGGGCAAGTGACCATGTGTGTAAAGGGTGAGCCGTATGAGGCTGTGTCAGGGCGGAGGTGTGTTAACTCATACTCACGTGGCAGGGGAGATACCATGATCGCAAAGGTAGTTTTTCTGGGGTGAGGTTTATCCATTGTACTCTGGATGTGCTGACCCGTGCGATTTCCCCAAATGTGGAAAACTTGACTGCACAATTTGTGGTAGTGGGGAACTGTGTTCACACTTTCTTCTCTTTTTTTGTGGCATAAGTAATAAATGAGATTTTTGTTTTTGCCCACGGAGGCAGGAATTTTTGGTGATTCAAATGTGTGATGTGCTGTATTTTACTTTGCAACCTTATTTACTGTTGTGGGACAGATGAGCAAACTTATTTTCTTGGGAGGCAAATTTTCCTTTCTGTCTGGCAGATCTCTCACGTTATCTGTGGTGGTACTTGGCAGGTGGAGCTTAGGGAATCTATGCTTGCCTGCTTTGTAGATTCCTCAATGGTCCCCAGGGCTTATTGGCTTTTAACACCTCTTGAAAGCCCCAGTGTTTTTTCTCTGCCCCCAGAGTCACCTCTTATGCAGCCTCTTTTTTTCTTTCTTCCTGAGACAGTCTCACTGTATCCTCTGGAGGTTGTACCCAGATGCTGCCTCAGCCTCTGGAGTAGCACAGGTAAGTACCGCCACAGCTAATTGATTTTCTTTACTTACTTACTTTTTTTTTTTAAGAGTTGAGGTTTTGCCCTGTTTCCCAGGTTGGTCTCCAACTCTTGGACTCAAGTGATCCGCCTTGCCTGGGCCTCCTAAAATGCTGGGATGACAGGTGTGATCTGTCACACCCGGCCAGCCCCTACTTTTCACCACAGCATTCCGGGGAGTTTGTAGGATGTCTGTGCTGGCAGGGATGTGTGCTCAGCTTATAGATCCAAGTAGAAATTGCACTCAGAGCTGGTGCGATTGGGTTGTAGACATAACACACTTGCTCTTTGTATGGGAAGGGCTTTGTCAGTGCCCTGATGCCCCCTGCACAGGGCATCGAGGCCTGCAGGTCAGAACCACAGTCTCACTGACATGTTCGTGTCATATGCAGCAACTCTCCCAGGAATATAAGATGAGAGGTCTTGTGAGGTTCAGAACCACTGCATTTGTACTGCTCTTGATGAAAATGCCCTTGCAAAAACTCTGACAGTGAGAAAAATCTGACACAGGAAAAGTATGACTGTCAAAGAAATCTGACCTGAGTGACCCTGAGCAGGTTACTTAACATCTCTGCATCTCAGTCCTCTCATATGGAAGATGAAGATGATGGTGTGACCTTGGCCTGTAAAGACTAAATAAGTAATCACACACATTCATCAGCTGTGCCTGCCATGTGGCACTTTGCATATAAGGCACAGTCGAGGAGTGTGGATTTGTTACTCATTTGCATGTTAGCTCTTGTAGTTTCCTGCAGCAGTGCACAAAGAGCAGATGTGGCCAGGTGCCGGGGCTCATGCCTGTAATCCCAGCACTTTGGGAGGCCAAGGTGGGCAGAGAACCTGAGGTCAGGAGTTCGAGACTAGCCTGGCCATTATGGCAAAACTCCATCTCTACTAAAAATACATTTGTACATGTAGGGGAGGAAATATGACTTTTCCTCACCCAGCCTAGGTTTGCTGCTGAGACCCTTACAGCAAAAGACAGACTAACAAAAGAAGAGCATACCTAGTTATTTAATGTAAGTTTTACGTGATGGAAGCACTTTCCAAAGGAAATGAAGGCCCCAGGGAAACAACTAAACCTCAGGGATTTTCCTTTTTTTTTTTTTTTTTTTCCTTTAACAGTAGGTTAGGTGAAGGGTGGATAGTCATAGAGAAGTGTGATGGAATGAAACAAATACGATGTGGGTAACCCCCATATAGGTATCGAGGAAGGAGAGCTAAGCAGAATCCTGGCACAATTAAGACCTGGAGAATGTCTCAGTTTATAGTGTTACTACTCAATGATTTCCTTTTATATAATCCTTTATATAATCATATATTAGTTTATAGAATTAGGGCTTGGAGAATATCTGTTTATAGTGTTACTACTTAGTTATTTCTTTTTATACAATCCTCTCTATATAATCACATATTAGTTCATAGAATGAATTCCTAAAGAATATCTTACCACTCAGTTATTTCCATATATATGTATATATATAACTATACATTAGTTTATAATTGGAGGAATGCCTAGAGTAGACACAGTATAGAGCATGAATTAAGGAATAAGCAGCTTATAATCGGAGGAATACCTAGAGCAGACACTGCACAGCATGGTTTAAGGGAATAACAGTTATACCAGGACAAGAATCCATGGCCCAGGTGGCAGCGTTCAGTATTGTAAAGATACCGCTGTATGGCAGGCTTGGGGCAAGAGCCACTCCTCCTGATAAAGGAGTTGTAGGACCTTGCCCCAGTTCTTGTGGAAGGCTGCCCTCATACCAACAATTGCATCTTGCTGACTGTGAACTTTATTAGCTCTTGTTACTGTGCTGCTTGGAAAGCATTCCCTTATAGAACTCATTGGAAGCTGCCAGCAGGTGGCGCAGTCCCTGACAGCTCTGTCACTACTATGTGACTTAAAACGTCCTCCTATAAATCTTCTTAGTAGCTTGTCCATAGATAGAGGTATTGCACACTGCACCCTCTTCACTGCGAACGGCCCACCTCCATGCCTCAGTGACCTAATGGGGGTGGACCCCTTACTGCACATGGCCCTTGCCTGGATGACCTAATGGTAACGGACTCCTTGCTGTGCACTGTCCACCTCCCAGCCTAGGTGACCTAGTGGGGGTGGACCCCTTGTTTTATTGCTCACGACCCTATCACAATCCTTAAAGATGATTTCACTCACTGCCCTGCCCCCTAACCTAAAAACAATAAATACTCATGCTTCTGGACGTTCGGGGCCTCACCTGACTCCCCTCATAGGTGGCGTGGCTCCCTGAGCCCAGCTGCATTTTCTTCGTACATCTCTTTATTTCTCGGATCCTGTGCCTCAGCACAGCATAAGGGACACCCCAAGACCCTGTGGGGCCATCAGCCCTACAACTGGTGCCCAACTTATGGGTTTCTTATTGCTGTGCCTAGTGTAGCCATCAGAGCTACTACTGTGGGGAAGTCAGTGCTAGATTCCTGGACGTTTGGTAAGAAAAGCAGGAGTGACTTTTTTGTAACGCTCACAGTAATCTCGGGGTAGAGACTCATTCCTTATGATTGGGAAACACTTATGCAGTCAGCACTCTCTCGTGCCCAATATTTACAGTTCCTTTCATGGTAGAGGGATGCTGTTACTAAGAGAGTCCACCTCAATGCTGCCGCTAACCCACCTATTCCGGTTACAGCGGACCAGTTGCTGGGAGAGGGACAGTGGACTCCCCTGGCCATTCAATCTAGATTACCTGATCTGGCTATTGAACAACTTCGTAAATGCTGCTTGGATGCTTGGGATAAGATTCAGGATGACGGCACATGAATTCCTTCCTTTACAGCCGTCTGACAAGGCTCTCATGAATTTTATCCTGACTACCTGGCCCGTCTTCAAGACGCAGCAGAGAAAGCCATTCCAGACCTAAACAGCCAAAAGGTTATAGTTGAAATTATGGCATATGAACAGGCTAATACTGACTGCCAGGCAGCTATCCGCCCAGTAAAAGCTAGTCTCACTCCTGGCAGTGATGTTCTTTCAGCCTATATCAAGGCCTGTGAAAGTGTTGGCAGCACTACTCACACAGCTATGGTCATGGCTCAATCTATGGCTGGTATCCAAAAGCCACAAAAAACTCCACATTGTTGCTACAATTGTGGACAGCCTGGACACTTCCGTAAAGTGTGTCCATATCGCTCTAATGTATGCAATACCCCCAAACTACAAAATCCCTCTAAAACTCCTACTGTAATTCCTCCAATCTCTGCGCCTGCTTCTGTCTGTCCCCGTTGCAGAAAGGGGTACCATTGGGCAGCTCATTGTCACTCTTATCATGACCGGGACGGCCGGCGTCCTCCCCCCTTGCAGGGAAACAGGAGACAGGGCCGGTCCTAGGCCCCTGTAAATGGGATAACCCTGCCCTTTCAGGGCCCCCAGAGGGGACCACTGATCCCTCAAGGAACTTCTCTGCATCAGCCTCCTCTGACCTCAGCATTCCCGGTACAGCCTGCCCCATCTCCAAACCCTCTGCAACAGTCTCCACAAAACCTCTCTGTACTCTCTTACAATGCTTGCCCCCCTCCCCCACAGAATTTCCAGCAGTAGTACTATGTTCCACTAGGGATATCTCCCTATTGCCTGGGGAAATCACCCAGCCTGTCCCTACAGGTATTCATGCCCTTCCCCAGCTGGCACCATCGGTCTTATTCTTGGCTGCTTAGATGTTATTTTACAAGGTGTTCAGGTACACACTGATATAGTGGACTCTAATTATATTGGTGAAATTTACATTCCTCTCTCTGCATCTATTCCTTGGTCTGCAGCTGCAGGACATCGTATTGCTCAATTACTGTTGCTACCTTATCTGTCTTTCACACATTCCTCAGTTTCTTGCACAAATGGTTCTGATAGCAATAATTCCCAGAGTAAAACTGTCTACTGGACTAGTATTATTACTGACTCTTGCCCTATGTGCACTATCCATATTCGGGGCAAACAATTTCAAGGGATGGTGGACACGGGTGCAGATGTCTCTATTCTTGCACTCCACCAATGGCCCCGAAGCTGGCCTAATGAAAAGACTGCAGCTGCCCTGGTGGGTGTAGGCCAGGCATCTGAAGTATATCAAAGTTCTCTAATCCTACAATGTGTCGGCCCGGAGGGAGAGATGGCTACCATACGCCCCTTAATTACCCCCATTCCTGACAATCTTTGGGGACGTGGCCTGCTGCAAAAATGGGGCACTTGTCTTTTCTTTCCTGACACTATCTATAGCCGACAAAGTGCCAATATTATGGCACATATGGGCTATCTTCCAGGTCGAGGCTTAGGCAAGCAGGAACAGGGAATGAGGGAACCCCTGGTTCCCACTCCAAAGCATAATACTCGGGGTCTTGTTTACCCTTTATAGGAGTGGCCACTGAAATGTTCCAGAGCCCATAGCTCTTACTTGGCTGTCAGAATCCCCTATATGGGTTAATCAGTGGCCTTTATCTCTTGCAAAACTGGAAGCTCTTCACTCCTTACTACAGGAACAGCTAACACTAGGACACATTGAACCTTCTTTTTTCCCTTGGAATTCTCCTGATTTTCTAATACAGAAAAAGTCAGGGAAGTGGTGGATGCTTACTAACCTTAGAGCAGGCAACAGAGTCATTCAGCCCATGGGAACGTTACAGCCTGGTCTCCCTTCCCCTTCTATGATACCAGACTCCTGGACTTTGCTCATCATTGATTTAAAGGATTGCTTCTTTGACATCCCTTTGTCCCCCAAAGACTGTCATAAATTTGCTTTCACAGTGTCCTCCATAAACAATGTTGCCCCAGCTACGAGATTCCAATGGAAGGTCTTGACACAAGGCATGTTTAACAGTCCCACAATTTGTCAATTCTATGTGGGAAAAGTGCTGTCCCCAGTGAGAACTCAGTTTCCCCAATGCTATTTGATCCACTATATGGACGATATTCTGTGTGCAGCTCCTACATGTGAGACTCTTGTTTCAGTATTCTCTATGCTCAGGGAGCTCATTACAGCAGCTGGCCTATCTCCACAGAAAAGATCCAGCTATCCACTCCTTATCGGTATTTAGGAATGCAACTTGAGGAGCGCACAATTAAGCCACAGCTGGTGGAACTGCGAAGAGATAAGTTAAAAATTTTGAATGACTTCCAAAAACTCCTTGGAGATATAAATTGGATTCGTCCAGTATTAGGGATTTCTACCTATGCTCTTTCTAACCTTTTCTCCACCCTGAGAGGAGATCCTGACCTACACAGTAAATGCAGTCTCTCTCCAGAAGCTGAACAAGAACGATCTTTTTTAGAACAAAGAATCCGAGAGGCTCAGGTGTTTAGGATCCAGCCCTCTTTTCCTTTCACTATTTTGATTTTTGCTACCCCTCACTCCCCTATGGGGGTGATTACACAAAATGATAGCCTTATTGAATGGTGCTTTTTGCCTCATG
Organism: Sapajus apella; assembly: GCF_009761245.1. Taxonomy (NCBI): domain Eukaryota; kingdom Metazoa; phylum Chordata; class Mammalia; order Primates; family Cebidae; genus Sapajus; species Sapajus apella. Next base: position 244,262 of record NW_022437182.1, read on the forward strand.
CCGCTACACAAACACTATCAGTATATTTGGATCAACTTTCTACCTTAATAAGACTAGCTTGTAATAGGCTGTTATGTCAGACAGATTTAGAAGCACACAGGTTGGTTGTCCCCCCTCGCAAGAACAAGGTCATCAGGCTTTTGCTCACTCCACCTCCTGGCAGGTTAATCTGGCAGGATTCCCAGGTGTCATTGACAACCATTATCCCAACGTTAAACTTTTTCAATTTCTTTTTTTTTTTTTTAAAGATAAGATTTCACCATGATGGCCAGGCTGATCTTGAACTCCTGACCTCAGGTGATCCACCTACCTTGGCCTCCCAAAGTGCTAGGATTACAGGCATGAGCCACTGCGCCTGGCCTAACTTTTTCAATTTCTTCACCTAACTTCTTGGATATTGCCAGAAGTCACCCGAAATGCCCCTCTGGAAGGAGCAGTGACTGTCTTTACTGATGCTTCCTCTAACGGCAAGGCTGCAAACACTGGCCTCAAGGATAGGGTCTTTCACACCTCAGCTGTTTCAGTTCAACGAGCGGAACTAATTGCTGTCATTGCAGCCTTGGAAGATTTTCCAGGCCCTCTAAACATTGTTTCGGATTCTGCTTACGCAGTTCATGTTACCCGTAACATAGAAACTGCCTTTGTCAAATTTCTGTCAGATGATTCCCTTTGTTCACGATTCCTACGCTTACAAACAGTTGTACAGTCTAGGACCTCTCCCTTTTATATTACACACATTAGAGCCCACACCTCTTTGCCTGGCCCATTAACCACAGCTAATTCCCGAGCAGACACCCTTGTAGCAACTGCTCTACAGGAAGACTGTAACTTTCATGAATTAACTCATGTTAATGCTTCAGGTCTTAAGGATCATTATGCTATTACGTGGAAACAGGCAAAGGGGATCGTCCGTCATTGTCCCTCCTGCCAAGTTGTCTCTCTTCCCTAGCGTTATTTACTCTAAACAACCAGCGGGTACCAACCCCAGAGGTCTCGCTCCCAATGCCTTATGGCAAATGGATATGACCCACTATCCTGCCTTTGGAAAAGTTTCTTTTGTTCATATCTCTATAGACACATTTTCCCATTTCATTTGGGCTACCTGCCAAACAGGGGAATGAGCTGCCCAGATTAAAAGGCGAACGCTCTCATGCTTCGCTGTGATGGGCATACCTGCAAAACTAAAAACTGATAATGGACCAGGATATACTAGTAAGTCATTTCAACGTTTTCTAGAAGAATGGAATATTCAACATGCCACCGGCATTCCTTATAATACACAGGGACAGTCCCTGGTAGAACGGGCTAACAGGACTCTCAAGGAACAGTTAAATAAACAACAAACACCAGATGACCGTGATTGTTTTACTCTCCAGGCCAGATTGCATCTAGCACTATTTACTCTAAACTTTCTTAACCTTAGCAGGTCTCAACCCTACACGGCTGCGGAACAACATTTTACAGCCATTCAGCATAACCCCCATAAGGGGAAACAAGTGTGGTGGAAAGACACATCCACTGCAAAATGGTTGTCAGGTACTCTTATAACCATGGGCAGAGGATTTGCTTGTATTTCCACAGATAACTCTCCTGATCCTGTTTAGATTCCATCACAGCATCTTAAGCTCATCCCTGAGGAACAACATGAGTTCCCATTGCCGCTTCCGCAGAAATCACAGGCGAGCCTCAAATCCGATGGACTAACTTCTCAATGATTGTATCGTCCATCTCTCTAATCATAACTCTTCTGGCCGCCATGCTTCCTCTCGCCACCACCGCACTTTCCTCCCCTCTTCTTCCCCTCCTCCCCCTTCTCCTCACCATCCTGTTAATGAAAGCCCACTTCATTAGCCTCTACTCACTTTCACTCAAATTGATCAACTTGTGAATATGGCTTCTCATATTACAGAATGGTGCAATATTCCACCCACTCCCAGCCATACTCTCGCTGCTGCTCTTATTATCCTTTTCACTCTGATGGGTTCCACTGCTTCTGTATCTCCCAACTCTGGTAATTTTTCCTACTGTGCATATATACCTTTCCCTTCCCTGGTACGCTCTGTTTCTTGGATGGACTCTTCCATAGAAATCTATACTAACAATAGTGCTTTCCTGCCTGGCCCTAATGACAACCGCCTACCTGTTCATCAAAACGAAGAAGGCACCTCTTATAATGCCTCTATTGGATTTAAATTTTCTCCTCTTTGCCCTGGGCCCACTCCCGGCTGTCTCCCTACTGGTCCCCAGGCATGGGTGTGGGTTGTACCTGAGGCCAGAAATGCTTTTTCCAGACCCAATATGTATTTATGTCATTTTCTCTTCACCTATCAGTCCCACTCCAGTCATCGCCTTTGGTCGATGTTATGATGGATACATCATAACAAAACAAAAGGGCCACCTGCTTGCTCCCAACATCCTATGGAAGTCCTGCTCTATATTCAGAGTGTTCACTGGGACCACTGCAATGCACCTGTTGAGACCATAATGGGGCCCACTTGATAATGCTGTTATTGTTAACTGGGCTCCCAGAGGTTTTTATTGGCATAATTGCACTGGACAACACCCGCACTGTCCGAAATATCCTCACGTCTTCACGGAGGACACGACACGCTCAGGACTGAATCAAGTTCTGTGTCACTTTCTTCGCCTATGGACCTCACCATTTCCCTACAGATGGTCTCACGCTGGCATCGTTGCGCCACATCCTAAGAGGATTCACCTTCTTGTTGGACTGGAACATCCTGAACTGTGGAAGCTGGCTGCTGCTCTCAGTGGACTTCACTTGCAGAATGTTTCCATGGACTCTTAAGGTCGCAGTTCTGGTAACACTCTACACCATCTACACTTTACTCCCAAAGACATAATACCTATTCGAAGTTGTGTTAAGCCTCCTTATATGTTACTGGTTGGTAACTTTTCTGTTTCCTTTGTCACCAACTCTATTGACTGTAACAACTGCAAATTGTTTTCTTGTCTAGATGCTATCTTTTCTGTTAACGCTAATGTGTTGCTGGTCAGGGCTAGGGAGGGAGTTTGGATTTCTGCTGTATTATATCGTTCATGGGAGTCCTCTCCCTCTATGCTCATTGTAACTCAAATCCTCAAGGACATTTTACATCGAACCCGTTGCTTTATTTTTACCTTGATAGCAGCAGTCATTGGACTGATTGCTGTCATGGCCTCAGCTGTGACTGCTGGTGTGGCCATACACAACTCCATTCAAACAGCTCACTTTGTTGAACGTTGACAAAAGAATTCCACTACTCTCTGGAATTCCCAGTCCCAGATTGATCAATAATTGGCAAATCAAATTACTGACCTTCGTCAAAGTGTCATTTGGCTGGGCGACAGGGTTTTAAACCTTGAGCATCGTGCTCAGTTACAATGTGATGGGATCACGTATAATTTCTGTATCACTCCTTTCGATTATAATTCTACACTTCACCCCTGGGACACTATACGACGCCATCTGCTGTCCTGGGATAATAACCTCGCCTTGGACATTAACCGCTTGAAGCAACAAATGTTTGAGGTCTCTCAGGCACATCTAACTACTGCCCCAGGTTCAGAAACCTTTGAAGGCATGGCACAAGGCCTCTCTGACCTTAATCCGATTAAGTGGTTTAGAAAATGGTCTGTTCCTTTAGGTGGTTTCTCTTTGTTTGTCATCTTTGTGATTGTTGCTTGCATTTGTACCTTGTTAATTACATGCTTCTGTATTTGAAAATTTTATAAACATAATAGGCAACAACTTCAGGTCATGGTGGCCATAACCACACTTGTAAAACAAAAGAAAGGGGAAAATGTGGGTAACCCCCCATATAGGCACCGAGGAATGAGAGCTAAGCAGAACCCTGGCACAGTTAGGGCTTGAGGAATATCTCAATTTATAGTGTTACTACTCATCTATTTCCTTTTATATAATCCTTTACATAATCATATATTAGTTTATAGAAATAGGGCTTGAAGCTTCTCTTTGTATAATCCTCTATATATAATCATATAATAGTTGCTAGTATGAGTGCCTAAAGAATATTTCCATACATATATGCCTATAATTATATCTTAGTTCATAATCAGAGGAATGCCTAGAGTGGACACAGTACAGAGCATAAATTAAGGAATGAGCAGCTTATAATCGGAAGAATGCCTAGAGCAGACACAGTGCAGAGCATGATTTAAGGGAAAAGCAGTTATACCGGGACAAGAATCCATGGCCCAGGCGACAGCGTTCAGTATCGTAATGATACCCACTGTATGGCAGGCTTGGGGTGAGAGCCATTCCTCCTGATAAAGGAGTTGTAGGACCTTGCTCCAGTTGTTGTGGAAGGCTGCCCTCAGACCGGCAATCCACCTTGGTGACTGTGAACTTTATCAGCTCTTGCTACTGTGCTGCTTGAAAAGCATCTTCCCATAGAATCCATTGGAAGCTGCCAGAAGGTGGCGGTAACCTTGACAGCTCTGTCACTGCTATGTGACTTAAAGCATCCTCCTATAAATCATCTTAGAAATAGTTTGCCCATAGATAGAAATATTGCACACTGCACCCTCTTCACTTCACATGGCCCACCTTCAAGCCTGGGTGACCTAATGGGGGTGGACCCCTTATTGCACACGGTTCTTGCCTTCATGGGAAGGGGCCCCTTGCTGTGTACTGTCCACCTACTGGCCTAGGTGACCTAATGGGGGTGGACCCCATGTTTTATTGCTCACTACCCTATCACTATTCTTAAAGATGATTTCACTTACTGCCCTGCCCCCTAACTTATACACAATAAATATTCATGCATCGAGTATGGTGGCACGTGCCTGTAGTCCCAGCTGCTTGGGAGGCTGAGGCGGGAGAGAGAATAGCTTAAACCCGGGAGGCGGAGGCTGCAGTGAGCCGAGATCGCGCCACTGCACTCCAGCCTGAGCAGCAAGAGTGAAATTCCATCTCAAAATTAAGAAATAATCAAAATAAAAAAGACAGGGAGTAAGAAAATTGACTTTCGGGGATCCCAAGTTGGGATTTGACATCCAATGACCCAGGAAAGAAACACGGAGTCTGAACGGGTCCAAGAGTCAAGCGAATCGGGGTGGAGGATTAAAATCGGCTTTGTCGGCTCATGGCCAGGGCGGTGGGTGCGTGTTGGGGTGGGCGAGGCTTTGGCTGGAGTTGAAGCTATCCTGGCGAGGGCTCAACCGGGGGCGAGGTGGGCCAGGCCAGGGAACAGCTGGAGGAGCGCGCCTGGGGTGCACGGCTGAGGAGGGCCGAGGAGAAACGCCCAGAGGACTGCCCGGAGGGCCGGGAGGAGGGGCACAGGGAGGAACCAGGGAGGCCCCGCCCCAGCCTAAGCCCCACCCCACCCCACCCTGAGCTTCCCCGCCCAACCCTAAGCCCCTCTCCACCCCACCCTAAGCCCCTCCTGCCCCAGACTAAGCTCCTCCCCACCCCAGCCTGAGCCCCTCCCCACCCCAGCCTAAGGCCCTCTCCACGCCAGCCTAAGCCACCCCGCCCCAGCCTAAGCTTCTCCCCACCCCAGCCTAAGCCCCTTCCCGCCCCAGCCTGAGCCCCTCCCGACCCCAGTCTGAGCCCCTCCCCACCGCAGCCTAACCCCCTCCCCACCCCTGGTCTGCCCCGCCTCCCGTCGCGGGCTGGGAGCTGGAAGCGAGCTGAGTGGAGCCGACTGGAGCTTCACCGTGGAAGGGAAAGCCCCGGAACGATCGCTCCCTGCGCCCCTAGCCCCTAGCCGGCCGAGCCCTCCGCGACGCCACCGGGGCCATAGGGGCCGCACGGGGGCCGCACCAGCCCACCGCCCGCCGTCCCGGGGCCCCCGCTGGGGCTGCTCCTGCTGTTCCTGGGCGTGCTGGCCCCGGGTGGCGCCTCCCTGCTACTCCTGGACCACCCAGCGCTGGTCTGCTCCCAGCCGGTGAGACTCCGCGGGGGGCGCGGCCGCCGCTGGCGTGCTGCGGGCGTGGGCCAGGGTCGCCGGAGGATCGGACGGCCGGGAGTACAGCCCGGGCTAGGGAGGCAGGAAGTCTGCGCGGTAGCTCAGAGGGTCTCCGAGGCTCCGGATACCGCGGTGCCTGGGCAGGCCGTCGGAGCTGCGGTGGGGACTGGGGGTGAGGGGGCTGCAGACCGCCCGGCGCTTGTGGCACCACCGGCCTGCCGTCGGGACTGGGGGCTGCCGTGACACCCCGCCCGGGCCCCGGAGGTCTGGGAAGGAGGCCGCGGCGCAGGCCCCGGCTGCAGGAGTGGGCAGGGTTGGCGGAAACGCGCTGTGGGGAAGGGCCTGGGAGGGGACAGGCCGGGTCTGGACCCGGCTCCACCCCGTGCGCCCTGCACGTCCCCGGGCCGGGCACTGCCGGCCCTCGGGAGCCCCATCTCGCCCTTGGGAGCTGCCCTCAAGCCCTGCCCTTCGTGCCGCCGACGGAGCTGGGCGAGCCCACGGCGGCCCTAAGGAGGTGAGTGCCTTCAGCCGCCCCCCCCAGAGGGACCCCGCGTTCGCAGAGCCGCCACTGCACCACGTTTAGAGGAGAGCTGTGCTGAGGCTGGCTGAGGGCCACCTGCCCAGAGGCGCAAAGCCCTGAGAATGAGCGGATGGTTCTTAAGAGGGCGCCCGCCCCGCCTCTCCCACCCCCTACTACCACCACCTGAGTCTGGGAACCCAGTTAGTGCGCGTTGAGAGGACAGCAACCTTGTAGCTGTCAAGATGTAGCCCGGCAGTGCTCACAGGAAGTGACCCACCCGCCTGCCAGGTAGTGGCTTTTCTGTGAGCCAGAATCATCTTTAAAAAAAAAAAGAAAAAACAGAAAAACGCTGTGTCCCTCCACAGCATACTCTCTTCTCCACGGCATCCCCAAGCTCTCCTCTTTCCTCCCCTCCACCACCACTGCTGACCCCAGGGAATAATGCTCAGTATCTGAGTCAGAAAATAAGTTTTTTTCTTTCTTTTTTTTTTTGAGACGGAGTTTCGCTCTTGTTACCCAGACTGGAGTGCAATGGTGCAATCTCGGCTCACCGCAACCTCCACTTCCTGGGTTCAAGCAATTCTCCTGCCTCAGCCTCCCAAGTAGTTGGGACTACAGGTGTGCGCCACCATGCCCAGCTAATTTTTTTGTATTTTTAGTAGAGACGGGGTTTCACCATGTTGACCAGTATGGTCTCGATCTCTTGACCTCGTGATCCACCTGCCTTGGCCTCCCAAAGTGCTGGGATTATAGGCGTGAGCCACCGCGCCCAGCCAAAAAAAGATGTTTTTAAGGTGAATGGTGTTGAGAAATGTCCTGTGACTTTCACTGATGGGCAAAGCAGGGAGAATTCTGCTCAGCTGGTCCCTCCTGCAGACTGTGTAGGAGGCGTTCTGATATGAAGGGTTCATGTGCCTGGATTGACAGCCATTGGTCAGGTGCCTGCAGAGTACAGGGTGCAATGCTGGGAACTGGAACTATAAAGATGGGGACCCTAATGTCCAGAGACCTAACTAGGGACCCTAGAGACCTCCCTAGGGGAGGAAAAAGTCTTGAAGTTAGGAACTGGATAGCAAGGAAGCCTGTATCAAGCTGCTTGCACAACTGCTAAGTGTACAGAATTCCAGGGAAAACAAAAATGACTTCCAGCTGGGGTGTCCTTCATGGAAAAGTCATTTGGGCAGCCCTGTGGGAGTAACAGGAGCATTCCAGGTGGTATAAAGGGCCTGAGCCACGGTCCTTAGGTGGGACAGGGTATGGTGTGTGGCTGGAATGGAGGGTCTGTGTAATAGGACCCTGAGAAAAGATGCCTGAAGTGGTGATGGGACTCCCCTGTGTGTGGCTTGGGAGCTGGGCTATTTCACTGCACAGTGAAGCAACTGCCAGTCAGGAGCAGAAGCACAGCCTGGCTACGGGGAGGACTGGAGAGCGACGCTTACTGTTCGTATTTATCTGCAGTCTCTCGTTCTCGTCCTTCCTCTCACATCGTTCTGCATACAGCTGGCTCACAGACAGCTCATCTCCAGGGACAGACAGCTCTGGGATCCACTGACTAATTCTTTTAAAAAGAAAGAAAATGGTCTGGGCCCGGTGGCTCACGCCTGGAATCTCAGCACTTTGGGAGGCCGAGGTGGGCGGATCAGGAGGTCAAGAGATGGAGACCATCCTGGCCAACATAGTGAAACCCTGTCTCTACTAAAATACAAAAATTAGCTGGGCGTGGTGGCACACACCTGTAGTTCCAGCTACTCTGGAGGCTGAGGCAGGAGAATTGCTTGAACCCAGGAGGCGGAGATTGTAGTGAGCTGAGATTGTGCCACTACACTCCAGCCTGGCACCTGGCGACACAGTGAGACACTGTCTCAAAAAAAAATAAAGAAGGAAAACACACCCCTCAAATTTCTCTCCCTCACTGGTGTTTTAGTGGATGCAATGCGATATAGTGAGGGGAGGGAAGGCCACAGAGGTGGTCCCTGGAGGACCTGGGTTTGCATGCGACATTGCACTTACTGTCTCTGCAGTCTCAAGTTTTGAGGCTGCCTCGGCCTGGGTTCCCTCATTTCCACAAAGGCAGGACTGGGTGAGCCTTCTCAAAGTAAGCCCGTGCCGCTTTCCATAATATAAGTGTCTGTCCAAAGCCCAGTTAGATTTAGCCCCCCATGACTATCCTCAGACAGGGAGGAGGCTTCTGCACACCTGTTTTGTTCCTAGCTCAGTGCTGAAGCACAGGATGCAGGGGCTCAATCAATATGTGTTGACTGAACGAAAGAATGCATGAATGAAGAAAAATACGGTCAGCTATGCTTGGAAAGTAGTGGCAGGCTGAGACCCACCTTAGCACTGGTGCCAGCTGCCTGGGGTTAGCACCTCAAAACCCAGAAGACCGATTTCCCCACAGAAATCAATACAGGAGAAACCATCAATAATTGCGTTTCCCTATGCATTTCCTTGTGGTTAGGCCTGCCCCCTGCCTAGGCTTCATGCAGGTTTCCCATGACCGCCAGCCTGGAGGAACTCCCATAGGAAAGACAGCAGCAACGTAAGAGTTGGCGAGGGTGAATGTTAACACATAAGTTCACAGACAGAATGTGTGTTTCATTACAGTCTTTTTTCCTGAGCGTTCGCGGTTTTGACTTGTGGTTGTAGAACAAGTGCTCAGTTAAACCCCTTTATCTTCTGCTTGCCAGAAGTCACTTTCATCATGCCAATCTTCCAACGTCCACAAAGTTGTGTTCTTTGTGCCAGGCACTGTGCTGGTGGTTCACAAGTATCCCTTCGTCCCATGCTCACATCAGCCCACAAGGTTGGCAGGATGAACCTGCTTTTGAGAGGCTGGGTCGTTGGCCCAATGTTGCACAGCTAGTGAGTGCTAAGCTGAGAATGAGAGCAGGCTGTGCTTGTAAGTTCAAAGCCCACTTTCTCTCTCAGGCACTCAGTAGTGTTCACTGAGTGCACTGAATTGAATAGAATCATTCATTTCTTCCTCTTAACCTTCACCTTCTGTGTAGAGAATAGTGACCTATTGGAGGTGTCTCTTATTGATGGATTGATTGATTGATTAAGACAGAGCTTGGTTCCGTTGCCCAGGCTGGAGTGCCGTGGTATGATCTTGGCTCACTGCAACCTCCACCTCCCGAGTTCAAGCAATTCTCATGCCTCAGCCACCAGAGTCACTGGGACTACAGTTACCCACCACCATACCCAGCTAATTTATGGGCTTTTTTCTTTCTGTTTTTTGAGATAGAGAGTCACTGTTGCCCAGGCTGGATTGCAGTGGCATGATCTTGGCTCACTGCAACCTCCCAGGTTCGAGTGCTTCTTCTGCCTCAGCCTCCCAAGGAGCTGGGACTACAGGTGTCCACCATGACACTGAGCTGATTTTTGTTATTTTTAGTAGAGATGGGATTTTACCATGTTGGCCAGCCTGATCTGAAACTCCTGACCTCAGGTGATATGCCCGCCTCAGCTTCCCAAAGTGCTGGGATTACAGGTGTGAGCCAAGATGCCCAGCCAATTTATTTATTTTATTCATTTATTTTTTTGAGACAGGGTCACACTCTTTTGTTCACATTGGAGTGCAGTGGCGTGACCTTAGCTCACAGCAACCTCCACTTTCCAGGCTCAAGGAATTCTCCTGCCTCAGCTTCCCAAGTAGCTTGGATTACAGGCATGCACCACCATGCCCAGCTAATTTTTGTATTTTTAGTAGAGAGAGGGTTTCACCATGTTGGCCAGGCTGATTGCCAATTCCTGACCTCAAATGATCCACCCACCTCAACCTTCCAAAATGCTGGCATTACAAGCATGAGCCACCACACCAGGCCAATTTTTTTATTTTTTATTTTTGTAGAAACAGGGTTTCACCATGTTGGCCAGGCTGGTCTTGAACTCCTGATCTGCCCACCTCGGCCTTCCAAAGTGCTGGAATTACAGGCATGAGCCACCGCACCCTTGTCTTTTTTTTATTTAAAGAGACAAGACAGCAGTGATTAAGATCTTACATTCTGGAGCAAAACTTCATGGTGCAAGTGCCAGCTCTGTGAGACCTTGGGCCACTTACCCAACCTCCCTGGTTCTTAGTTTTTTAGCAGTACAGTTGGGATAAGGGTGCTTGGTTCATAGGATTGTTTTCAAGCTCAAATGAGATATGTGTACAAAGTGCTTACCATGATGCCTGCACAAAAGAGGAGCTCAATGAACATCAGCTGTTGTCACCTTCATTGTCATGACAATCCCCCTCCGCTTTCTGCAGGATGCCTCACGTAATGCCATTCACAAGCAGGTAGCTCACAGATAATGTTCTGATACTGCTGTTTTTAAAGAATGGGCAGTGGTGCCACGCCTGTAATCCTAGCACTTTGGGAGGCTGAGGGAGGCGAATCACTTAAGCCCAGGAGTTCAAGACTAGCCTGGGCAACATGGCAAAACCCTGTCTCTACAAAAAATACAAAACAGCCATGTGTGGTGGTGCATGCCTCTAGTCCCAGCTACTGGGGAGGCTGAGGTGAGAGAATCTCTTGAGCCCAAGAGATCAACACTGCACTGAGCCCTAAGCATTCCACTGCACAACAGAGTGAGACCCTGTCTGTCTCAAAAAAGAAAAAAAAAAAAAATGGGGGATTTGAAATTAGGGATGACTGTTGGAAAGGAATTTGTTAAACAAGATATGTCTTAGTAATAGCCAAAGAAGATCCCAAACACTTTTTTTTTTTGCTATATTTAAAATGTTATATAATTTTATATTGAAGCTAAATTATAAGGAAAAAATGTCTACTCTTTCTTCCCCAAAACAAATTAACGTTTTTATTCATTCATCTTACTTTTCAATCCTTTCATTTGTTTGGCAAACTTGTATTTTTAAATTAATTTTTATCAAGTTATGTATGGTGATCCTCCTTTAACTCCTTTAAAAATGGTACTGAGATGTTTAAAACAAAAAACAGCAGATCCCTGCGCCACACCAAACCTGCTCCCCAAATATGATTCCTTTAATTCTTCTGATATTTACCTCCATATTTCTAAACATGCTGATACTGTTAATTCATGATTTGTTAATTTCAGATATTATGTATTGCCTTCCAATAGATGAAACTTACATTATCTTTCTGCCACCACTTCTCTCTTTTGTTATAGTTAAATCATGATGTTAGTTAAATGATAGGTGTGATCACTACTTTCTGCAGCCTCGATCTCCTGGGCTCAAGCAATCCTCCCACCTCAGCCTCTTGAATAGCTGGGACCACAGGTGCACACCACCACACTTGGCTTATTTTTTGTATTTTTGATAGAAATGAGGTTTTGCCATGTTGCTTAGTCTAATCTCAAACTCCTGAACACAGGCAATCTGCCCACCTCGGCCTCCCAAAGTGCCAAAGTGTACCCAGCACTTTTTATTTCTTTTTTTCTTTTGATAGTTACCCACTGTGGTGGTGTGCACCTGTGGTTTATGGTTACTCAGGTGTGGTGGGTGTGCACCTGTGGTTTATGGTTACCCAGGTGTGGTGATGTGCAGCCATGGTTTCAGTGATTCAAGAGGCTGAGGTGAGAGGATTGCTTGAGTCCAGGAGGTTGAGTCTGCAGCACGCACTCCAGCTTGGATAATAGAGCAAGTCCTAATCTAAAAAAAAGAAAAGAAAAAGAAAAAACTGGGCACAGTGGCTCACCCCTGTAACCTAACACTTTGGGAGGCTGAGGTGTGCAGATCAGGAGTTTAAGACCAGATTGGGCAGCCTGGCAAAACTCCATCTCTACAAAAAAAAAAAAAAAAAAAAAAAAGTTAGCCAGGCATGATGGTATGCACCTGTGGTCCAAACTGTTCCGGAGGCTGATGTGGGAAGATCACTTGAACCCAAGAGGCTTAGGCTGCAGGAAGCCATGATTACACCACTGCCCTCCAGCCAGGGCAACAGAGGGAGACCTAATGTCAAATAAAACAAACAAACAAAACAGAAGAGAAAAAGGGCCAGGCACAGTGGCTCATGCCTGTAATCCAGCACTTTGGGAGGCATAGGTGGGCAGATCACTAGATTTCTGGAGTTCGAGACAAGACTGGATAACATGGAAAAACCCAATATCTACCAAAAATACAAAAAATTAGCCAGGTGTGGTGGTGTGCACCTGTGGTCTCAGCTATTCAAGAGGCTGAGGTGGGAGGATCGCTTGAACCCAGGAAGTTGAGGCTGCAGCAATTCATGATCACACTACTGCACTCCAGCCTGGGTAGGAGAGTAAGACATACTCTTAAAACAAACAAACAAGCAAACAAACAAAAAAAAAACGGAAAGAAAAAGGAAAAACGGCTGGGCACAGTGGCTTCTGCCTGTAACAGAGCAGGATGGATGGCCAAAGTGGGCATATCACTTGAATTCTTGGATTCGAAAGTTTGAGACCAGATTGGGCAACATGACAAAACCCCATCACTCCCAAAAATACAAAGTATGACCCAGCCATGTTATTGTGCATGTGAGGTCCCAGCTAATCAAGATGCTGAGGTGGAGGATAGCTTAATTCTAGGAGTTTGAGGCTACAGCAAGCCATGATTCCCCCACTGCATTCCAGCAAGTAACAGAATGAGACCTAATCTAAAAAAAAAAGAGAGAGAAATAAAGAGAGAAAGAGAGATAGAGAGAAAGAAAGAGAGAAAGGAAAGAAAGAAAGAAGAAAGAAAGAGAAAGAAAGAAGAAAAAGAAAGAAAGAAAGAAGAAAGAAAGAGAAAAGAAAGAAAGAAAGAAAAAGAAAGAGAAAGAAAGAAAGAAAAAGACCCTCATCTTTACCAAAAGTACATAAATGCTGGGTTACAGGTGTGAACCACTGTGCCCAGTCCATTTTGCTTTTTGTTTCTTTTGTTTTGTTTTGTTTGAGATTAGGCCCTACTCTGTTACCCATGCTGGAGTGCTGTGGCACAACCTCCTAGGCTCAAGCAATCATCCCACCTCAGCCTCTTGAATAGCTAAGACCACAGGTGCACACCACCACACCTGGCTGATTTTTTTTTTTTTTTTTTTTTTTTTTGTATTTTTGGTAGATGTCAGGTTTTGCCATGTTTCCAAGTCTGATCTGAAACTTGTGAACTCAAATGGTCTGCCCACCTCAGCCTCCCAAAGTGTTGGGTTACAAACGTGAGCCACTGTGCCCAGCCCATTTTTCTTTTATTTATTTATTTCTTTTTTTCTGAGATCAGGCCTCACTTTGCCACCAAGGCTGGAGTGGAGTGGTGTGGTCATGGCTTGATGCAGTCTCAACTTCCTGGGCTCACACGACCCTCCCACTGAGCCTCTTGAGTAGCTGGGACCAGTTTGGGCACCACCATGCCTGGCTAAGTTTTTGTATTTTTGATAGAGATGGGGCTTGACCATGTTTCTCATTCTGGTTTTGAACTCCTGAACTGAAGTAATCTACCCACCCGGCCACAAAAAATGCTGGGTTATAGGTGTGAGCCACTGTGCCAAGCTGTTTTATCTTCTCTCTCTCGATATATATATATATATATATATATATATATATATATATATATATATATGTGTGTGTGTATATATATATATATATATATATATATGCGTATATATATAATTTTTTTTTCCTGAGATCAGGTCTCGCTCTGTCACCCAGGCTGAAGTGCAGCAATATGACCACAGCTTGCTGCAGCCTAACCTTCAGGGCTTAAGGGATCCTCCCACCTCAGCCTCCTGAATACCTTGGACCACAGGTGCACATCACCATGCCTTGCTAATTTTTTTGTGTTTTTGGTAAAAATGAGGTTTTGCCATCTTGCTGAGTCTGGTCTTAAACTCCTGAACTCAAGTGATCTGTGCACCTCGGCATCCCAAAATGCTAGGTTATAGGTGTGACCCACTGTACCCAGCCCTTTTTTCTTTTTTTTTTTTTCTTTTTTGATTTTTTATAGATTAGGTCTCACTCTGTAACCCAGGATGCTGTGCAGCAGCATAATCATGGCTTGCTGCAGCCTCAACCTCCTGGGCTCAAGCGATACTCTTACCCCAGCATCTTCAATAGCTGGGACCACAGGTACACACCACCATGCCTGGCTATTTTTTTGTACTTTTGGCAGAGATGGGGTTTTGCCATGCTGCCCAGTCTGGTCTCCAACACCTGATCTCAAGTGACCCACCCATCCTGGCCTTTCAAAATGCTGGTTTACAGGTGTGAGCACAATGCCCATCCCTTTTTATCTATTTTTTCTAAGGTTAGGTCTTGCTATGTCACCCAGCCTGGAGTGCAATGGCGTGAAGACAGCTTGCTGTAGCATAACCTTCCTGGGCTCAAGTGGTCCAGGTATTCAGCACTCTGAGTATCTTGGATCACAGGTACACACCACCACACCTGACTAATTTTTTGTATTTTTGGTGGAGATGGAGTTTTGCCGTGTTTGCCAGTCTGGTATTGAACTCCAGAACTCAAGTGGTCTGCCCGCCTTGGCTTCCCAAAGTGCTGGAATACAGATGTGAGCCACTGTGCCCAGCATTTTTCTTTTCTTTGTTTTTGTTTTGTTTTGAGATTAGTTCTTGCTTTGTTACCCAGGTTTGAGTGCCATGGCGTGGCCATGGCTGCTGCAGCCTCAACTTTTTTTGGCTCAAGGGATCCTCCCACCTCAGACTTTCTAATAGCTGAGACCAAAGGTGCACACCAAAACACCTGGCTAATTTTTTGTATTTTTGCTAGAGATAGGGTTTTGCTATAGTGCCAAGTCTGATCTGCCCACTTTGGCCTCCCAAAGTGCTGGTTTATAGGCATGAGCCACGGTGTCAACTGCTTTTTTTTTTTTTTTTTGAGATTAGGTCTTGCTCTGTTATCCAGGCTGTATTGCAGCCTCAACCTCCTGGGCTCAAGTTATTTTCCCTCCCCAGCTTCCTGAGTAGTTGAGACCACAGGCATGTGCCAGCACACCCAGCTAATTTTTAAATATTGTGTATAAACAAGGTCTCCTTATGTTGCCTAGGCCTCTTTCCAACTCCAGGGCTCAAGCAATTTTCTCACCTTGGCATTCTCAAAATCCTGGGATTAGAGGCATGAGCCACCATGCCCACCCAGCCTCAGTACTTGTCTCTCAGAGGCCCTGAATTTAGCATCAGCGGCTCATTACAGTTGATCCTTTGCAGTTCCAACATCCTAATAGTTCAAGTCCAGGTCTGCCTTTCAGCCTCTTCTGCTCTGGGCAACAGAACAGGGTTTTTGGCTTCCATGACATGGTTTGAGCTGACTGGTTGAAGCCTGTCATTCCCTTTCTTCAAGGTGTCTAAAGAAATCAACATAAGTCAGCAATTCCACAATCCTTATCATTGCAGTCGTCCCCATACTGTTCAAATGTTAGCATGTCTAAGAATCATGTTGAGGGCTTGCAAGACACGTTGATGCCCTCACTCCTAGAATCTCTGATTCAGTAAGTCTAAGGTGGTGTTTGAGAATTTGCATTTATAAATTGATATGAAATGCCAGCAGTGCTGCTGCTGATCCAGGAACCAGATGTGGAGAACTTTGTTCTAGAGCTACTGGTCAGCAATGCCTGCCCTTCCACCTGTACCGTATCCCAATCCACAGTAGGCCAGTTGCTACAGCACACCAGCACATCACTACCCACTTGCCACCAGCAGGGGGCGCTGTTGCCATCTGACTAGTGAGTTCCGGAATCCTGTCCTAAAAGGCTACTCTCAAGGGCTACTTTTGCTTTTCATTCCTTTTAAAAGTTTTACTTTTTAAAAAGTTTTAATTTTATTATTAATATTTATTATTATTATCTTGAGATGGAGTCTCACTCTGTCGCCCGGGCTGGAGTGCAGTGGCGTGATCTCAGTTCCCTGCAACCTCTGCCATCAGGTTCAAGTGATTCTCTCTTTTTTTTTTTTTTCTTTTTTTTTTTTCCCCCCTTTATTTTATTGCATTTTAGGTTTTGGGGTACATGTGAAGAACATGCAAAATTGTTGCATACTAACACACGTGGCAGTGTGATTTGCTGCCTTCCTCCCAATCACCTACATCTGGCATTTCTCCCTTTGCTATCTCTCCCCAGCTTCCCACCCCCCACCGTCCCTCCCCTATTTCCCCC
This sequence comes from Sapajus apella, assembly GCF_009761245.1. Lineage (NCBI taxonomy): Eukaryota > Metazoa > Chordata > Mammalia > Primates > Cebidae > Sapajus > Sapajus apella. The sequence continues at coordinate 260,775 of NW_022437182.1, forward strand.
CAACTGACCCCAGTGTGTAGTGCTCCCCTCCCTGTGTCCACGTGTTCTCATTGTTCAACACCCGCCTATGAGTGAGAACATGCGGTGTTTGATCTTCTGCTCTTCTGTCAGTTTGCTGAGAATGATGGTTTCCAGGTTCATCCATGTCCCTACAAAGGACACAAACTCATCGTTTTTTGTGGCTGCATAATATTCCATGGTGTATATGTGCCACATTTTCCCTATCCAGTCTATCGTAGATGGGCATTTGGGTTGGTTCCAGGTCTTTGCTATTGTGAACAGTGCTGCAATGAACATTCGTGTGCACGTGTCCTTATAGTAGAACGATTTGTAACCCTTTGGATATATACCCAGTAATGGGATTGCTGGGTCAAATGGAATTTCTATTTCTAGGTCCTTGAGGAATCGCCATACTGTCTTCCACAATGGCTGAACTAATTTACACTCCCACCAACAATGTAAAAGTGTTCCTATTTCTCCACATCCTCTCCAGCATCTGTTGTCTCCAGATTTTTTAATGATCGCCATTCTAACTGGCGTGAGATGGTATCTCAATGTAGTTTTGATTTGCATTTCTCTGATGACCAGTGATGATGAGCATTTTTTCATATGTTTGTTGGCCTCACGTATGTCTTCTTTCGTAAAGTGTCTGTTCATATCCTTTGCCCACTTTTGAATGGGCTTGTTAGTTTTTTTCTTGTAAATCTGTTTTAGTTCTTTGTAAATTTTGGATATCAGCCCTTTGTCAGATGGGTAAACTGCAAAAATTTTTTCCCAATCTGTTGGTTGCTGATTCACTCTAATGATTGTTTCTTTTGCTGTGCAGAAGCTGTGGAGTTTGATTAGTTCCCATTTGTCTATTTTGGCTTTTGTTGTCAATGCTTTTGGTGTTTTAGTCATGAAGTCCTTGCCTACACCTATGTCCTGAATGGTTTTGCCTAGATTTTCTTCTAGGGTTTTTATGGTGTTAGGTCTTATGTTTAAGTCTTTAATCCATCTGGAGTTAATTTTAGTGTAAGGTGTCAGGAAGGGGTCCAGTTTCTGCTTTCTGCACATGGCTAGCCAGCTTTCCCAACACCATTTATTGAACAGGGAATCCTTTCCCCATTGCTTGTTTTTGACTGGTTTGTCAAAGATCAGATGGTTGTAGATATGTTGTGTTGCCTCCGAGACCTCTGCTCTGTTCCATTGGTCTATATCTCTGTTTTGGTACCAGTACCATGCTGTTTGGATTACTGTAGCCTTGTAGTATAGTTTGAAGTCTGGTAATGTGATGCCCCCCGCTTTGTTCTTTTTGCTTAGAATTGACTTGGCTATGCGAGCTCTCTTTTGGTTCCATATGAAGTTTAAGGTGGTTTTTTCCAGTTCTGCAAAGAAGGTCATTGGTAGCTTGATGGGGATAGCATTGAATCTGTAAATTACTTTGGGCAGTATGGCCATTTTCACGATATTGATTCTTCCTAACCATGAACATGGAATGTTTCTCCATCTGTTTGTGTCCTCTCTTATTTTGTTGAGCAGTGGCTTGTAGTTCTCCTTGAAGAGGTCCTTTACATTCCTTGTTAGTTGTATCCCTAGGTATTTTATTCTCTTTGTGGCAATTGTGAATGGAAGTTTGTTCTTGATTTGGCTCTCTTTAAGCCTGTTATTGGTGTATAGGAATGCATGTGATTTTTGCACATTGATTTTGTATCCTGAGACTTGGCTGAACTTGCTTATCAGTTTCAGGAGGTTTGGGGCTGAGATGATGGGGTCTTCTAGATATACAATCATGTCGTCTGCAAATAGAGACAATTTGACTTCCTCCTTTCCTATTTGAATGCCCTTTATTTCCTTTTCTTGCCTGATTGCTCTGGCTAGAACTTCTAATACTATATTGAATAGCAGTGGTGAGAGAGGGCATCCTTGCCTGGTGCCACATTTCAAGGGGATTGCTTCCAGTTTTTGCCCATTCAGTATGATATTGGCTGTTGGTTTGTCATAAATAGCTTTTATTATTTTGAGATACGTTCCATCGATACCTAGCTTATTGAGTGTTTTTAGCATAAAGGGCTGTTGAATTTTGTCAAAGGCCTTCTCTGCATCGATTGAGATAATCATGTGGTTTTTGTCTTTGGTTCTGTTTATGTGGTGAATTACGTTTATAGACTTGCGTATGTTGAACCAGCCTTGCATCCCCGGGATGAAGCCTACTTGATCATGGTGGATAAGCTTTTTGATGTGCTGTTGCAATCAGCTTGTCAGTATTTTATTGAAGATTTTTGCATCTATGTTCATCATGGATATTGGCCTGAAGTTTTCTTTTCTTGTTGAGTCTCTGCCAGGTTTTGGAATCAGGATGATGTTAGTGTCATAAAATGATTTGGGAAGAATTCCCTCTTTTTGTATTGTTTGGAATAATTTCAGAAGAAATGGTACCAGCTCCTCTTTGTACGTCTGGTAGAATTCAGCTGTGAACCCATGTGGACCTGGGCTTTTTTTTGGGTGGTAAGCTCTTAATTGCTGCCTCAACTTCAGACCTTGTTATGGGTCTGTTCAGGGTTTCGGCTTCTTCCTGGTTTAGGCTTGGCAGGAGGCAAGTGTCCAGGAATTTATCTATTTCTTCCAGGTGTATTAGTTTGTGTGCATAGAGTTGTTTGTAATAATCTCTGATGATGGTTTGAATTTCTGTGGAATCTGTGGTGATATCCCCTTTATCGTTTTTTATTGCATCAATTTGGTTATTCTCTCTTTTCTTTTTTATTAATCTGGCTAGTGGTCTGTCTATTTTGTTGATCTTTTCAAAAAACCAGCTCCTGGATTTATTGATTTTTTGAAGGGTTTTTTGTGTCTCTATCGCCTTCAGTTCTGCTCTGATCTTAGCTATTTCTTGTCTTCTGCTAGACTTTGAGTTTTTTTGATCTTGCTCCTCTAGCTCTTTCAGTTTTGACGATAGGGTGTCAGTTTTTGATCTCTCCTTGCTTCTCATGTGGGCACTTATTGCTATATATTTTCCTCTACAGACTGCTTTAAATGTGTCCCAGAGATTCTGGTATGTTGTGTCTTCATTCTCATTGGTTTCGAAGAACATCTTTATTTCTGCCTTCATTTCATTGTTTATCCAGTCAACATTCAAGAGCAAGTTGTTCAGTTTCCATGAAGCTGTGCGATTCTGGGTTAGTTTTTGAATTCTGAGTTCTAACTTGATTGCACTGTGGTCTGAGAGACTGTTTGTTACGATTTCCGTTCTTTTGCATTTGCTGAGGAGTGATTTACTCCCAATTATGTGGTCAATTTTAGAGTAGGTGTGATGCGGTGCTGAGAAGAATGTATATTCTGTGGATTTGGGGTTGAGAGTTCTGTAAATGTCTATTAGGTTTGCTTGGTCCAGGTCTGAGTTCAAGTCCTGGATATCCTTGTTAATTTTCTGTCTGGTTGATCTGTCTAATGTTGACAATGGGGTGTTGAAGTCTCCCACTATTATTGTGTGGGAGTCTAAGTCTCTTTGTAAGTCATTAAGAACTTGCCTTATGTATCTGGGTGCTCCTGTATTGGGTGCGTATATATTTAGGATCGTTAGCTCTTCTTGTTGCATTGATCCTTTTACCATTATGTAATGTCCCTCTTTGTCTCTTATGATCTTTGTTGCTTTAAAGTCTAATTTATCAGAGATGAGAATTGCAACTCCTGCTTTTTTTTTGCTCTCCATTTGCTTGGTAAATCTTCCTCCATCCCTTTATTTTGAGCCTTTGTGTATCCTTGCATGTGAGATGGGTTTCCTGGATACAGCACACCAATGGGTTTTGGCTTTTTATCCAATTTGCCAGTCTGTGTCTTTTGATTGGGGCATTTAGCCCATTTACATTTAGGGTTAATATTGTTATGTGTGAATTTGATACTGCCATTTTGGTGCTAGCTGGGTGTTTTGACCTTTACTTGAGCTGGTACTTGTTGTTCCTCTATATGTGTAGAGCCTCTTTCAGGAGTTCTTGTAGAGCTGGCCTGGTGGTGACGAAATCTCTGAGTACTTGCATGTTCCCAAAGGATTTTATTTTTCCTTCACTTATGAAGCTTAGTTTGGCTGGATAGGAGATTCTGGGTTGAAAGTTCTTTTCTTTAAGGATGTTGAATATTGGCCCCCATTCTCTTCTGGCTTGTAGGGTTTCTGCTGAGAGATCTGCTGTGAGTCTGATGGGCTTCCCTTTATGGGTAACCCGACCTTTCTCTCTGGCTGCCCTTAGTATTTTCTCCTTCATTTCGACCCTGGTGAATCTGACGATTATGTGCCTTGGCGTTGTTCTTCTTGACGAATATCTTTGTGGTGTTCTCTGTATTTCCTGGACTTGAATGTTTGCCTGCCTTGCTAGGTTGGGGAAGTTTTCCTGGATAATATCCTGAAGAGTATTTTCCAGCTTGGATTCATTCTCTTCATCGCATTCGGGTATGCCTATCAAATGTAGATTAGGTCTTTTCACGTAGTCTCACATTTCTTGGAGACTTTGTTCATTCCTTTTTACCATTTTTTCTCCAGTCTTGCCTTCCCGTTTTATTTCATTGAGTTGATCTTCGACCTCTGATATCCTTTCTTCTGCTTGGTCTATTCGGCTGTTGATACTTGTGCATGCTTCACGAAGTTCTCGTGTTGCGTTTTTCAGCTCCATCAATTCACTTATATTCCTTTCTATTTTGTCCATTCTTGTTAGCATTTCATCAAATCTTTTTTCAAGGTTCTTAGTTTCTTTGAATTGGGTTAGAACATGTTCTTTAAGTTCACAGAAGTTTCTTACTACCCACCTTCTGAAGTCTGATTGTGTCATTTCATCACACTCGTTCTCCCTCCAACCTTGTTCCCTTGCTGGTGAGGAGTTGTGATCCCTTTTAGGAGTAGAGGTGTTCTGGTTTCGGGTGTTTTCATCCTTTTATCGCTGGTTTCTTCCCATCTTTAAGGATTTATCCACCTGTCGACTTTGTGGTTGTTGGTTTTCAGATTGGGTCTCAAATCTTTCAGATTGACAGTCTCTTTGTTGATGATGAGGTTATTTCTGTTTCTTGGTTTTCCTTCTGACAGTCTGGCCCCTCTGCTGTAAGTCTGCTGAGGTTCACTCCAGGCCCTGCTTGCCTGGGGTTCACCTTCAGCAGCTGCTGAACAGCAAGGGTTGTTACCAGTTTTCTTCTTCTGCTATCTTTGTCCCAGAAGGATACCCGCCTAGTGTCAATCTGAACTCTCTTTTAAGAGGTGTCTTTTTGGATATATAGGGGTCAGGGAGCTGCTTGAAGAGACGGTCTCTTCTTTATAGGAGCTCAAATGGTGAGCTGCGAGCTCTGTTGTTGTTCATTCAGAGCTGCTGGGCAGGTACTTTTAGGTCTGCTGCAGCAGAACTCATAAACTGCTTTTTGTTCCCAGGTGCTCTGTCCCAGGGATTTAGGGCTTTATTTATGAGTTTCCGTTATGCCGCCGCCTTTTTTTTTTTTTTTTTGCCTTTAGACCTGCCCAGCCCAGCAAGGAGGCAGCCTGGTCACTGTCGGCCTATAGCAGCTTTGCTGGGCTGCTGTGGGCTCCACCCCGCTGCCGAGTGAACTTCCCTGCAGTCCTGTTTATATGGGTGTAGTTAGAACTGCTTTGGCGATGGTTGCCCGCCTCTGTTGGGGCGGAATCTCTGCTGTGGCGGGTTGCCTTCGCAACAGCGGGCTGCCTCAGCAATGGCGGGTTGCCTTGGCAACGGCAGGCTGCCTGGGTAATGGCGGACGCCCCTCCCCCACAGAGCTGGACCGTCCCGGGTTCAGCTCCGCTTGCTGTGAAACTCTCAATCCAGAGTTTCTGGTTGCTGTTCTTTTGTGGGGGTGGGACCAGCCGAGCCTGATTGCCTGGCTCCCTGCCTCAGAGCCTTTTTTAAGTTGGTGTTCCAGTCGCCTGTTGAAGAGGCGCCTGGGTCTGTTTGTTTTCCCCTGCGGCCACTCACTGCGCTGGCTTAAACAGCGGCACTGAGGTTTGTGGCGCTTTTTTTTTGTTTTTTTTTTTTTTGCCCTGAAATCTACTGTCCTGGTTCTCTGCTCAGTCCCCTTTTTGAACCGGCGAATGGGCGACTTCCTGTGGCTCCAATCGCCAGCCAAAAGGGCCCCCGGACCGGTGTATTTTGTACGGAGAACCGCGGCTCCGGGGCGCCGACAAAGCAACCACGTGGGGCAAAGCAGCGGCGCTGGCTGGCACAGCCGCGCTGGCCAAAACAGCCACACTGGTGACCGTGGAGCACCTCTGCCCGGGAATTTCCTAGTCTGTGGGCAATAAAAATGCGGCGTCCACTCACCCTCTGCGCTTTCACTGGGAGCTGCAATCCTGAGCTGTTCCTACACGGCCATCTTGGATCGGCCTCAAGTGATTCTCTTACCTCACCCTCCTGAGTAGCTAGGATTACAGGCACATGCCACCATGCCTGGCTAATTTTTGTATTTTTTTTAATTAGGGACAGGGTTTCACCATATTGGTCAGGCTGGTCTCAAAATCCTGACCTCTTAATCCCCCCACTTCAGCCTTCCAAAGTGCTGGAATTACAGGCATGGGCCACTGCACCCGGCCTTATTATTATTTCCTTTTTGAGATAGAAACTTGTTCTGTCACCCAGGCTGGAGTGCAGTGACACAGTCTCAGTTTACTGCAACCTTTCCCTCTGGGGTTCAAGCAATTCTCCTGCCTCAGCCTCTGGGATACTTGGCTGGGTCCCTGGGGTAGGGAGGAAACTGGAGGGCTCTGGCCTGTGGCTGGAGGGATGGGGGAGAAATGGGACTGTGAGCACTTCCTGATCCACCCAGCCTCAGGCCTGAAATCAGTGAGGCAGGCTGTCATTGTAGCACTGAGGCCTTGAATGCCACATGGAGAATTCAGAATGTACAGAGGATGAGTAGGGTCCCAGGCTCCCCCACCCTTTCCTCCCTGTTTTTCCTGTAAGACTCAAGTTCTGTCCTGATCAAGGGGCCTGAGCCTCCACACCTTTGCAGCACTTCTCTGATGAGTAAGATAACAGGAGATTAGGGTCTGGATCTGGCAGGCACTTGCCAAGGGTCACACAAGGAGACTAAGTTGGCAGGATGCCCTGCTGCCACCGGAGCTTGGGTTGGGAGGCAGAAAAGAGCAGTCCAGCTTGGCCCCCATCTCTGCAGCTGGGGAAGCCTGCCCTGGAAGGTACACAGGCAAAGTACGGCACCCTCTGGCCCCACTGCCCGTGTGTCTAGGCAAATGTCTTCCTGGCTCAGCCCCTGAGTGACCTGTCTCTGCCCTCCTCCTCCACTTGAGGGTCCCACCTTGCTGATTACAACCCCACAATCCAGGATGCTTTGGGGTTCCATACAGCCCCTCCTGTGGCCCTGGAGGAGGGATACAGGATGACCCCCAGTGCAGCCCCTCCTCCTGCTCCAGGGAGCCAAGTGGGATGGAGCAGATGGGAAGCCACGGCTCTGTATTGTCAGTGGAGAAGGGTCCCCTCTGTGCAGGGAGGCACATGGAGGGTGTGGAGGGGGGCAGGACTCTATCATGGAACAGCAGGTGTAACTGCAGATGGACTGCAGGCCTGGCAAGGCTCAGAAGCTCAGAGGAGGAGGGGAATGGTGCCCTGGATTGGAGGCCCAGGGAGGTCCTGGCTGAAGGGGCTGAAGCTGGCTCATGACAGGAGGAATACCACCCAATCCTCTGGGCCTGAACCCCATCCTGTCCGGGACACTGTGGGTGTTTTAAAAGTATTATTGTTGAAATACTTATCCATGTGAGGTCAGAATTTGCATTCAATTTATTTCAAGTATCAGGACGGGTTATTTCAGGTCTTGGGATGGCCTCTGATGAGAGGCTCGGGCAGGGGAAGAACAGTGTGAGAGAAAGCCCAGGTCTAGCCTGGCACATATTCAAATTCCAGACTTGTCAACGCCTGACCCCACACTTGCCACAGACTCAGCCCTGGTCCTGGCCATTCTCTGAGCCCTGGTCTGACATAGATGGAACCCTGACGCTGGCCACACAGAGCCCTGGTCTCCAGCTCTTGATTGAATTTTCTGTGAAATTGTCCCTGGTCGGGAGAGGGTGTGGGTGGGGAGAGGGAGCATGAGCCTGGCTTTCTGCGTCACTTCCCACTCCTGGAGCCTAATCCCTCTGCCCGGTGGCAGGGAATGGGCTTCAGGTGTGTTTCTGTCCCTTCTCTCTTATCATGTCCCAGATAGCTGCTGCTTTCCCCAATGTTGCCAGGCAGGCCTCAGCACCCAGAGAATCTCCAGCAGAGGCCCAGCAATGCTGGGACCCTGCCCCCCATCTTTGGCTCCAGCCAGCCTGATCCAGAAGGGCTCAGGAGGTGAGAACCCGGTGTCCTAGGGTATGGGCAGAGCCATCAAAGACCAGATCTTCCTGGCCCTGAGTGTGCCAGGTAAGGGGGAGGCCCTGCCAGGCCCAGCAGGGGTTGGGCAGAGGGTGCTGAAGCTGCTTTCACCCCTCCTCTGTGGGACATCAGTGCCTCCTGAGGCTTCTTGGCAGCACCAGGTCCACCAGGTGAGACATGGGCATCCTGGGGGCACAGGCAAGGGAAGCAGATTGGGAGTGCTAGAGTGGGTTGGCTGGCCTGGAGATGGGGTCATGGACCACTAGATGGGTGACCCGTGGAAGGGCTTGTGGGTGGCCCATGGAAGGGCCAGTGAAACCAGGACTCCAAGTAGAAGTTGCCAAAGGCTCGAGCCTCCCTCCCTGGCCTTGAAAAGCATCCATCGCCACCCCCATCTGGCCAGCCTGGCCCCTTCACAGCTTCTCCAGAGAAGCCAGAAAGCAGCGGAGGATGCCAGGTTTCCAGCGAGATGAGCTGTGGTGAACTGGGAGGAAGAAGGGCTGTGCTGGGAGGCGTGTATGGCCGGGGCTACAGACCTTGTGGAGGGGAGTGGGCCATGGAGGATTGTTTTTCTTTCCTTGGAAAATATCTCCAACTGGGAGGGGAGGCAGCTGGGGGAAGGAGTATCCAGGTAGAAGGAGCTGGGTAGGGCCAGGAGGCTTCAGGGAGAATGAGTCTGGCCGAGGTCCTCTCCAGGTCTGATTCCCTGCTGAAGGGTTCCTGACATTATATTCCCACCAGAGGAAGCTCTGGAGACCCTGGGACAAAATCATGACAGGACCACACAGACACCAGGAGCCTGGTGGGTGGGGCTTTGGAAACTCCCCAGGACCCCAGCAGGTGGGTGGGGGCCTAGGTTTGAAACTTGAGCCATCCCAGGAGGCGCCAGCCTCCTGCCTACATGTCCCCCGGCATCTCTCTAAGCCTGTTAGGGCTGCAGTGGCCCTTCTCCTGTGTCAGAGGCTGGGGAGGGACACGGGTATTAGAGGAACACCCTGGGGACCTGGGAAGGACAGCTCTACCCAGGCGCACCCACCTCCACTCTCACTCTGCCTGGTCCAGGTCTCTGATCAGGATTCCACAGGAGAAAAGTGCTGCGGGAGGTGACTGTTCTGTTCTGATCTGCCCCCCTCCAAATCCCCACCCAGCGGATAGAATGGGAGCAGGACTAAACTAGGACAGGAGCTGGCCAGGGGATGGGGCATGGCTGTTAATACCACTCCCTCCCAGTGAGCTCCATGCCACCTGGGCACAGACAGAGCTCCCACCACAGCCACAATCTACACCTCCGGCATCCCCGCAGCCACCATCCTCCCCACTTTGCTCACCACAGTCACTGCACACCACACCCAAACCCACACTCACACCCCATCACCAGCACAGCCACCACTTCCATGGGAAGACTGGACAGGGCTAAATCTTAATGTCAGAGAGGAGTTTCTTCTGTATGTGGTAGCAGAAACTATGGCCTCTAGGGTCCTTGATACAACAAATGAAAGATAAAGGAATATAAAAAATTATTTGTTGCTTGATCATGCTGGGATATTAAGCAGTTATTTTTTCCTCTGGAAAATCCTATTTGGGGTGGCACCAATGGGGTAAATGCAATTAGTGTCACTGAGTTGTACACATAATGGTTAAAATGTGTGGGTAACCCCCCATATAGGCACCGAGGAATGAGAGCTAAGCAGAACCCTGGCACAGTTAGGGCTTGAGGAATATCTCAATTTATAGTGTTACTACTCACCTATTTCCTTTTATATAATCTTTTACATAATCATATATTAGTTTATAGAAATAGGACTTGAAGTCTCCCTTTATATAATCCTCTATATATAATCATATAATAGTTGCTAGTATGAGTGCCTAAAGAATATTTCCCTACATATATACCTATAATTATATCTTAGTTCATAATCGGAGGAATGCCTAGAGTGGACACAGTACAGAGCATGAATTAAGGAATAAGCAGCTTTTAATCGGAGGAATGCCTGGAGCAGACAGTGCAGAGCATGATTTAAGGGAAAAACAGTTATACCAGGACAAGAATCCATGGCCCAGGCAGTAGCGTTCAGTATCGTGAGAACCCGCTGTATGGCAGGCTTGGGGTGAGAGCCATTCCTCCTGATAAAGGAGTTGTAGGACTTTGCTCCAGTTGTTGTGGAAGGCTGCCCTCAGACCGGCAATCCACCTTGGTGACTGTGAACTTTATCAGCTCTTGCTACTGTGCTGCTTAAAAAGCATCTTCCCATAGAATCCATTGGAAGCTGCCAGAAGGTGGCAGTAACCTTGACAGCTCTGTCACTGCTATAAATTTAAAGCATCCTCCTATAAATCTTCTTAGAAGTAGTTTCCCATAGATAGAAGTATCGCACACTGCACCCTCTTCACTTCGCACGGCCCACCTTCAAGCCCCGGTGACCTAATAGGGGTGGGCCCCTTACTGCACACGGCTCTTGCGTTTGTGGGAACCGGCCCCTTGCTGCGCGCTGTCCACCTCCTGGCCTAGGTGACCTAATGGGGGTGGACCCTATGTTTTATTGCTCACGACCCTATCACTATCCTTAAAGATGATTTCATTCACTGCCCTACCCCCTAACCTATACACAATAAATACTCATGCTTCTGGACATTCGAGGCCTCTCCAGGCGCCTCACCAGCCGCTCGCCATTTATAGGTGGCGAGCCCAGCTGCATTTTCTTTTTACTTCTGTGTCATGTCTCTTTATTTCTCGGATCCTGCACCTCAGCACAGCATAAGGCTCACCCCACAACCCTGTGGGGCACTCAGCCTTACATCTGGCTCCCAACGTGCCCTACAAAAATGATCCAGGTGCCGTGGCTGACACCCATAATCTCAACACTTTGGAAGACCAAAGGAAGAAGATCGCTTGAGGTGGGAGTTCCAGAACAACTTGGGTAAAAAAGCAAGACCCTCATCTCTACTGGGAAAGAAGAAAAGGTCAAAACAGAAAAGTTTATGTTATATACAATTTACCACAATCTAAAAAGTTCATAATGTAATATATTAAAAACCATCGAGTTACACTTTTTTTTTTCCTTGGGACGGAGTCATGCTCTGTACCCAGGCTGGAGTGCAGTGGTGCGATCTCAGCTCACTGCAGCCTCTGCCTCATCGGTTGAAGCTTCTTTCTGCCTCAGCCTCCTGAGTAGCTGGGATTACAGGCACCTGCCACCAGGCCGATGTAATTTTTTTAGTAGAGACACAATTTTACCACTTTGGCCAGGCTGATATTGAACTGCTGACCTAGTTATCCACTCTCCTTAGCCTCCAAAGTGCTGGATTACAGGCATGAGCCAACGCACCCGCCCGAGTTACACACTTTCAATGGTTGAATTGCATGCAGGGTGTGTAAATTATATGTCAAACTGTTTTTAAATCTCATTTTGAAGGCCAAAACCTGAATATCAATTTATTTTTAATCTTTCTTTGCTCTTCTTGGGTAGCAACCCTACCTTCCCTCTCTCCTCCCTTCCAGGCCTGGCAAATCCCTTGGGCTGTCTGAGATCAAGGTCAGGTCTGAAGAAAGAAAAGTAGCCAGGAGGGTGGTTCACACCTGTAATCTCAGTACTTTGGGAGGCCCAGGCAGGTGGGTCGTTTGAGCCTAGGAGTTCAAGACCAGCTTGGGCAACATAACAAGAGTCTGTCTCCACAAAAAATACAAAAACTAGCTGAGTGTGGTGGCATGCAGCTGTGGTCCCAGCTACTCGAGAGGCTGGGGTGGGAGGATCACTTAGGCCTGGGAAGTTGAGGCTGCAGTGAGCTGTGATTGCACACTGCACTCTAGCCTGGGCACCAGAGTAAGACCTTGTCTCAAAATAAATAAACAAATAAAAATTTAGGGCTGGGTGCAGTGCCTCATGTCTGTAATCCCATCATTTTTGGAGGCTTTGGCAGGTTGATCACTTGAAGTCAATAGTTAGAGACCAGCATGGCCAACGCAGTGAAACTCCATCTCTAATAAAAATACAAAAACTAGCTGGGCATGGTGGCTGGCACCTGTAATCCCAGCTGCTTGGGAGGCTGAGGCTGCTCAAACCCAGGAGGTGGAGGCTGCAGTGAGCTAAAATCCCACCACTGCATTCCAGGCTAGGTGACAGAATGAGACTCTGTCACAAAAACGAACGAACAGGCCGGGCGCAGTGGCTCACGCCTGTAATCCCAGCACTTTGGGAGGCCGAGGCGGGTGGATCACGAGGTCAAGAGATCGAGACCATCCTGGTCAACATGGTGAAACCCCGTCTCTACTAAAAATACAAAAAATTAGCTGGGCATGGTGGCGCATGCCTGTAATCCCAGCTACTCAGGAGGCTGAGGCAGGAGAATTGCCTGAACCCAGGAGGCGGAGGTTGCGGTGAGCCGAGATCGCGCCATTGCACTCCAGCCTGGGTAACAAGAGCGAAACTCCGTCTCAAAAAAAAATAAAAAAAAAAAAAAAACGAACGAACAAACGAACAAACAAAACCCTAGCAGAGGCTGAATATTCCTTGAACACATTTTTTAAAGATTTCTAGCCAAAATGTAATTTTGGTCTCTTTTGTGTAGTTAGGTGATATATCTAAGAAGGCTGTATTCATCAAGTTGTCAGAATTGAACACTAAGAGCTGAGCCTATACAATAATAAAACATTAGAGTTTGGAAGAACTTTATTCCAAACTGACTCCTTATTTAAGTTTTATTTTTAGAGACAGGGTCTTCGTCTGTTACCCAGACTGGAATGCAGTAGCACAACCATAGCTCACGGTAGCTTCCAACTCCTAAAGTGATTCTTGTGCCTCAGTCTCCTGAGCAGCTGGGCATACAGGTATGAGTTGCCACACCCATCTAAATTTTTAAGAAGTTTTTTTTTGTAGCAGTGAAGTCTTGCTATGTTGACTAGGCTGTTATCAAACTCCTGGCCTCAAGTGATTCTCCTGCCCCATCCTCCCAAAGTGCAAGGATTACAGGTGTGAGCCACTTCACCTGGTTGAATCTGCTTCCAAATTTAAAAATCTCTTCTCTAAAATCTCTCCTCTACCTGGTTGTCGTGCATTGTTGACTTTTTGTTTTGAAGAACTTATTCCTTTTTATTTTTTTATTGATATGAGATTCACATAACATAGTTAACCATTTAAAAATGAATTATTTGGCTGGGTAAGGTGGCTTATGCCTGTAATCCCTGCACTTTGGGAGACCAAGGTGGGTGGATCACCTCAGGTCAGGAGTTTGAGACCAATCTGACCGCCAGTGATCCACCCTCCTTGGTGTCCCAAAGTCTGAGATTACAGACATAAGCCACCGCACCTGGCCAAGAATCATACAGTACGTGACCTGTTGTGTCAGGATTTTTTTTCACTCAGCATAATAATGTTCTCAAGGGTCATCCAGGCATGTATGATGCATCAGTACTCTTTTTTTTAAACAGCTGACATGTTCCACTGCATGGAGAGACCACAATTTGTTTATTCATTCATCAATCCATGGACATTTGGGTTGTTTCCACCTTTTCCTACTATGAACACTGCTGCTGTGAACACGTGTGTACATGTATTTGAGTTGGCTTTACTTTTTTTATTTGTTTTTGAGACGGAGTTTTGTTCTTGTTGCCCAGACTAGAGTGCAATAGTGCAATCTCAGCTCACTGCAACCTCTGCCTCCCAGGTTCAAGCGATCCTCCTGCCTCAGCCTCCTGAGTAGCTGGGATTACAGGTGCCCTCTACCACACCCAGCTAATTTTTGTATTTTTAGTAGAGGAGGGGTTTCACCATGTTGGTCAGTCTGGTCTTGAACTCCTTACCTCAGGTGATCTATCTGCCTTGGCGTCCCAAACTGCTGGGATTACAGGTGTGAGCCACTGCACCCAGCCATTAATTTTTGGTGTGTGGTAAGAACACTTAAAATCTACTCTCTTACCAATTTTCAAGTACAAAATATTACTAACTGTGTAGTAAGGAGTTAATTTTGTAATTGTCACCTATCTACTATGGTTCAGGAACTTAAAAAAAAAAAGGAAAAATAACACCTTTCATTTTTTTCCTTTTTTTTAAAATATAAAATTTACAGTAATAGAGACGGGTCTCACTAAGTTACCCAGGCTAGTTTTGAACTCCTGGGCTCAAGTGATCTTGGCCCATGGCCATACACCACATAACGAGGCTGGCGATGTCGTAGAAGCTGGGCTCCTGCTCCACCTCGGTGATCACCAGGCCCATGTGCACAGGCAGCTTCTCCAAGAAACGGCCCTCCCTAAGCCAGGCAGCGGGTGATGGGTGGCGGCCAGGCACGACCCCCCATACGGGTGGCCATGTTGAAGGCAGTTCCTGCCTATTGCCAGGGGCTTGCGGAGCTTAAAGCCAAGTGACACTAGGACTGCAGAGGCGGCTCGGCAGCTGTGCTGCCAGTTCCAGTTGCGGGTGTGGAACCGAGAGCGAAGCCAAAGCCGGGAGGTGGGCTGAGCCTGCGGTGCAGGCAGAGCAGCGCCGGCAGCATCTGCCACACTAGCTCGTCCAATCTTTTTTTTTTTTTTGAGACAGAGTTTCACTCATGTTACCCAGGCTGGAGTGCAATGGCGCGATCTTGGCTCACCGCAACCTCCGCCTCCTGGGTTCAGGCAATTCTCCTGCCTCAGCCTCCTGAGTAGCTGGGATTACAGGCATGCGCTACCATGCCCAGCTAATGTTTTGTATTTTTAGTAGAGACGGGGTTTCACCATGTTGACCAGGATGGTCTCGATCTCTTGACCTCGTGATCCACCCGCCTCGGCCTCCCAAAGTGCTGGCATTACAGGCTTGAGCCACCGCGCCCGGCCTCGTCCAATCTTGTACTCCTGTGGCGCTGGGGCACCCTCTTTCTCTCCCGCCCGCGACCGCGGCCTGGTGGCTTTTATTCGTCCCTGCGGCCTGAGCGGGCCATTGCTCACGTACACAGGAAGACAGGCATTTGCAAGTGTCGTAAGGGTTATTGCCGAGTTTAAAATGAGTTAACTGAGACCAGCATAAGAAGATTAAATGCCAGTTTATTTAGCTCCCGGGTGAAGTTCCATGGTCCCAGGGAAAAGGGGCCAGGGAAGTCGCACCAACTTCCTGGGGCGTGGGGTTTTTATGACTAGGAGGAGCAAGCAACAGCTGGGTGCTCTGATTGACTCCAGGGGAGCGGGATTGAGATGGGGCGCGTTTTCCGGTGGGAGAACCGGCCAGGAGCCTTGCATTAGCTGGAGCCTTCCAGGGGAGCACTGCGGCAGAGCTAGGTGCCGAGTGCAGAGGTGGGCGTGTCCAACCTCCCGACAAGGCAGCCGGCCTTACAGTCAGGATAACCACATCATCACTGCTGTTGGCACTCACAGGTAAAGTCAGTTTTAAGCATTCTATGTGGTATATAAAAGTGAGGACAGTCCCTCTCCAGTGGACGAATATTTTAATTTGTTTGAAGAAGAAAGAATGAGCAGATGACTTGGGGGACGGCATAGTAATCACAAGACAGAATTGCCCACCTTGTTTACAAGTGAGTTCCTCTTAGAGGAGTCTAAGAATAGGGATTTTTACAATAGTTTAAAATGCACTAGGCACACAGATACACACAAAATCTAATTCACACCACAAAAACATGAGCTTCCGCCCATATTTCAACTACTTCCAATCTAAAGTATCTTGACCAGGAGAGGATAAGTTTATGTATTAGATGAATCCTGTTGGACTCAGGGCTTCATTGGTAATTGCTCGGGAACATGTTTACTTGTTCTTTTTACTGCTCCCTGAAACCTCAGATTAAGAAATTTCAAGCAGGTCCAGCTAAAAGCATAGCAAAATGTGGCACCTCATAAAGCTGAAACTTAAGAATGTTAAGAAGAAGTAGAGAATGCTGGATTTCTCACCAGGCCACCAGCTCACTCATTTGGGGCCACTCAGGTTTTGACGAGATCCAGAGCATGGGTATCGTCCATGATGTGTGGCATCCACAAGAACAAAAGTCACTTTTTTTTCCCAAGAAATAAGAGCTATTTAAATATCATAGCTAAAAGAAGGAAGTGTCACTTGACTTCTGAAGTGGCTGAATACTTGAACTGAGTTTTTTAGCTCAGAAGTTAATGTCAAAGACAAAGGTTCTGTTACCATCCGTAGAGAATTTATGATCCAGCATTATTCCTTGAAATTCCATCCCAAGACCAGGTTCTAGTACAGTCTCCACAGTATATTGAGAGTAACTTTCTGAACTGCAAACTTGATTGTGTAACTATTCAGATTTCAATTATTTTCTTTTTTTAAATTATATTTTAATTTCTGGAACACATGTGCAGAACGTGCAGGTTTGTTACATAGGTATACACGTCCCATGGTGGTTTACTGCACTCAGCAACCCATCACCCACCTTAGGTATTTCTTCTAATGCTATCTCTTCTCTAGCCCCCACCATGCTACAAAGTCTGACTTTTAAACTTTACAGAGATTTTTAGAAAACTGGCTCTTATCTGTTCAACCTTATCTTCTACAGCTCCTCTCTGTACATCCTGAGCTCTAACCATACCAACTTTAAGTCTCCAGAATCTAGGATTCTAGCATGTTCACTTACACAACTGTTCTTATATAATTGTTCTCTCTGAGGAATATGCACTTTCTTCTGTTTTTCTGGAAAATTACTATTCATTCAAGACACAGACTCAACTCTTTGAAGTCCTTTCTGCCATCATTCTCACTTTTACATCAGGACCGTGCAGACTCAGGAACTACTATGTGCAATTCTATAAAGTATAGAGTGTTTTCAACAATATTGACTTTGCTGTTTTGACTTTGAGGGTATTTTGACCCTAGTGGAATAACCTTGATATTTAATTCCAAAGGGACAAAGCACATGGGTATACATTCAACTCACCCATATCTCCAGGACTATTCTCCAATCACTCCACAGGAAAACAAGCTGCTTGAATGAGATGTGGCTTTAATCACCTTATTAGTCTGCTAAGGGAGTCATAACAAAATACAACCAACTGGATGACTTCAACAACAGAAATTTATTTTCTCACAGTTCTGGAGGCTAGGCAGCCATGTTTGAACTTCCAAATGATTCACTTCCTGGCTTGTAGAAGTCTTTCTTGTTTCCATGTCTTTGTATGTCATCATATGGCTTCTTTTACTGTGTGCATGTGGTGGAGAGGGAGGTAGATACAACTCTTTGATATTTCCCCTTAAAAAGACACTAAGCCTGTCAAATCAGAATCCACTCTTATGACCCCACTTAGTCTTACTTTACATCCTTAGAAGTCGCGTTTTTAAATACAGCCTCACTGGGAGTTAGGCCTTCAGCACATGAATTTTGAGGGGACACAAACCTTCAGTTCATGACAACCACCTTATGTTCTCAAAATATAACAGGTCCTTGTAATGACTGTAAACATTTGTGATATGATTAAATGCTATACCACATGAAGAGAGAGTAAAGAAAACTATTAAGCAAAAGTACCCATTTCATGTGCACTACGTGCAAATCCCTGTTATAGAACATGTCAGCGTTATTGAGGAATCCATAATAAAATAATTTAATTGGAATTCAAACACAAAGAAGTATCAAATAAGTGTTTCTAATAGTAAGCAACTATAGGATAGAGCGAAGAGTATTAACTTTGGAGTCAGGAACCATGGGTTCAAAATCTAGCTGCAACACTATCTATGTGAACCTAAGCAAGTTGTTTAACATTTATAAGCTTCAACTCCCTTGCCTATAACACAGTTGCAGAATACCTAACTGAGATATCAAGCGAGATAGAGTGTGTAAATTCACTTTGGAAATGCTAACACTGCATGTATGAAGAATGTGACCAAGCCCTCATAGGTGACTTCTTTGACAGGATCCTTGATCTCTTATCTCTTCTCAAGTAAAAAAGGCTGTTTTTCTGCAGGGCATTGCCTCCCTATACAGCAGGTCTTACTGCATTAACCACATTTGTACATACCTAGTTATCGTGATTCTCAAAACTCAATATTTTATGCTGGTGCTCCACTAGAAAAAGATGTGTTCTTGGTTACTTTTTATACTTGCTGTCTTGCATGGAAGAGAACCAGCATTCTCTAATTCTGAATCAGAAAAATGTTGTGGTAAAAGCAGCATAAAAAATTCTGTACGACAAAATGCCACATGAGTTACTTGAAGTCTCCATGCACTCTTGCCAGAACATTCAAGCATTAAAAATGTTAAGGTTAAGGCTGACCTGGCCAAGAGTGATTTAAAAATGGAGGCCACCACACAGTGAGAATTCTTATTAAAGATCAGTGAAATATGTCCTCATGTTCTATCAGCAAATAGAGAATTGTCAACAATGAAATATTCTCTTAGGAGTCAGAATCAGGAAAAGAAATTGACCTTGAGAAATGCTAATTATTGCGTCACCTTCCAATCAGTAACTATAAGATCACATTCCTAAATCTTAAAAAGTGTATGATACTTGCAGAGTTTGTGGCAGCAAATGGAGTCCAGGTGGAGCTGCACAGGAAAAACAAGAAAAATCGCTGCTCACCAGAAACAAGAAAGGAGCACAGGAGGACAGATTCAGACACCCTAGGCTCAAACCCCCTGTTGCGAAGTAGATTGTGTGTGTATGTGTGCACACATTACATAAGCACATGTTATTTATTTATTTTTAAACAGTCTCACTATGTACTGAACTGACAATGCTCTTTGTTTTCATTATGTGTTGAAGAAAAGAATTAAGGAGTGGAAAGAAAAGAATTGTGAGAGACATTGCTTTGATTCATTCAAAGCTAGGCTCCAGGATTAGCTTTGTGTTTATTTAATATATCAAAAAGCAACAAAACATCACAGCTAAAACCATAATTCGCAGCAAACTGACACAAGAACAGAAAGCCAAACACCATATGTTCTCACTCATAGGTGGATGTTGAACAAGGAGAGCACATAGACTCAGGTAGAGAGAGGAACATCACACACTGGGGGCAGTCGGGGGGTAAGGGAGAGACGGTGGGTGGGGAGGGAGAGGAGGGTGGGAAGGGATAACATGGGGAGAAACACCAGATATAGTATGCACTTAAATTAAAAGAAATAAATTTAAAAAAAAAAAGAAAAGAAATAGACACTCAAAACTTAAATTGAAAATATAATTCTGAAGCATCATGGACTGACAAATATAGCATTTAAAATACATTATTTTCTTTCCGTTTCTTACAAATTCAAAGGTGGCAATGCATATAAAACAACGATCTGCTTGAGCTACTAGTGAAGTACCATAGTGAAAGCATGCAGGGGCACTGCCAGCTTAAGGAAAAGTAAGTTGCTTGTCCATTCATTGAGTGGTTAGCACCTGCTTTACAAATCTCTTAAACATCTGGCTCCATGCCCTTTACACAGGAGTTCACACAGACAGAGACGTTTATTTTTTCTTCCTAATCACATACCTTTTAAGATTCATAATTTGGGATGAGCAAAAGGCTCAACAGGAGGTGGGGATGAATTAAAAAACCATAAAATTGATGCTGTCACTCTGATTGACATACCACTAGTGCAGCATGCATTTCCTGTTTGTCAAGAATGAAAGGTGTTCACATTCTGTAATAATACCTAGTAATGTCTTGGAAAGACAAACTGCTGCCTGACTACATTTTACCAAAATGGATTTTTTTCTCCTTTTTGCCAGCACTGAAGTCAGGAGCTAGAGTGTACATTACAACCCTATATAAAGGATGACCTAGATATTTAATAACTCAGGTATTGCAGTCTACTACCTGGACCTCCCCAGGTCTCCGATGCTGTATTCTAGTATGCCTGAAATCACCATTACACCTTAAGACTAATTCAGAGAAGCATCCAGGGAGCTAGATGTCCAGGAATGCCATAATAAACTTCAGAGAATGGGTTTCCTTTGCTCCCTATAGCTGTCTCATCACAAATTCGCCAACACTCTACCTCTTAGAGGTCTGTCTGACAATTAACATTTTGTGCAGCATAGTAAAGAGAATCTTGTACGTAGGGATCAGGAGGCCTGACTCCCTCTAGCTACTATGTCACTAACCATCTAAGCAAGCCAGCCATTTAACTTCTACACCTCAGTGTCATCACACTTAAAATAGATTCTTCCATTTGCCTTGGCTTCTTGAGGGGTTGGTTGTTGAAGAATAAAAGTAAAATTATACCTTTATAACTTGCATGCAATCTTTGTCATGTAGATCACAAATATGATTATGTATTTGTTAAACAAAAAATTTGGAGAATATTTAAAATAATCTACTCTGGGGCAATAATTTGGTAAAAGAATGAGGAAGAATCAATGAGGTACACAATATTATGTGACAGGGTTAACATCAGAAGAAAATTAAATATAGCATGTATTTGTTAAAGAATTTGGAGAATATTTAAAATAATCTATTCTGGGGCAATAATTTGGTAAAAGAATGAGGAAGAATCAATGAGGTACACAATATTATGTGACAGGGTTAGCATCAGAAGAAAATTAAATGTAGTTATAGCCATTCAAGAATTATTCTTACAGTAAAGTTTTAGCCAAAGATGTATCCCTCAACTTACTGCCCTGTTATTACTATTTACATCCCTATGGAGTATGAATTACAGATATTGACTACTAGCTTTTCAAACATTAAAATATTATTTCGGGGAAACAAAGAATAAAGGGAAAAGATTAAATAAATCTGAAAACTTTAGGAGAAAGATAGAATAGGAATGTTTGTATTAAGTGTTCTAATGACACATTTTTGCATTTTCAAGTCTTGGGATTCTGTTATTTCCATAGAAGATTTCAAGATAATAAATGTAAGATTAGTGCACAATCATTGTCTAAAAATACCAAGTTTCAAGTGTCGGGCACTACATCCTCAACAACCCTTTGTCTCTGGAATTATAAACACAGACTTCTATGATTTGGAAAGCCTATGGAAAATTGACCCAAATGAAAAAAGGGAAATGTTTTGTAGACCCCGCTTTTGTGATAATACTGTTGCAAAGGGATCAAAGTGCTTTCGAATACAATTTATTGCTGTTGTTTTTACTAAATCAAATAAAGGCTTTAAGCAAAAACAGATTTCAAGCCTTCTGCTTATGATTGCACTTTGTGAGACTTGACAATGCTGATTTCTGTGTAATTTTAAAAATCATGTTTGGTAACAAGAAAAGGCATTTCTCCCAATTATTCAAAGTTTCCTCTGGGCCGGGCGCGGTGGCTCACGCCTATAATCCCAGCACTTTGGGAGGCCGAGGCGGGTGGATCACGAGGTCAAGAGATCGAGACCATCCTGGTCAACATGGTGAAACCCCGTCTCTACCAAAAATACAAAAATTAGCTGGGCAGGGTGGCGCGTGCCTGTAATCCCAGTTACTCAGGAGGCTGAGGCAGGAGAATGGCTTGAGCCCAGGAGGCGGAGGTTGCGGTGAGCCGAGATCGCGCCATTGCACTCCAGCCTGGGTAACAAGAGCGAAACTCCGTCTCAAAAAAAAAAAAAAAAAAAGAAAACAAAGTTACCTCTAATAAAATCTGCTCATTGATGCCCATGCTTACAAATACAGTACAAAGAAAGTTCAGCAAAGTCACTCAGCTGCACCCAATTGATTCTTGCTAAAAGTTGCAGAAATTGTATGGAAACTTACTCAGGATTTGAGGGCATTTAAATCATGGCCTGATTTAATTTTATATTCACTAAAAGTGAAGCTAAAAACAGAATGCACGGATCATGCCCTCATAATCTTCAAGTGGCAGCCCATAGACAGCTGTCTGTTTCTTGAGTTAGATTGACAAGAACTGGAAAGAAAGTATTAGCAAAAGGAATCTCGGATGCTATTAGCTGAAATCTACCTAAATCCCCCAGCAAAATATAATCTGAAAGGAATAAGAGGTTCACCTCTTGGTTCTAGTCATTGAGAACTTAAAGGTTAGGTTAAGCAATATCCCTCCCTCTACTTGTTAAATTACCCAAATATGGCTATAAAAAATAATGTTAAGTATTCAGGCCAGAGGTATTTATCAGAAGGTTATTATTTACATGGCTATGTACCTCATGGCAAGCCTCACAGAAAATTATAAGTACAAATATGCAAAAATCGTATTTATATACTTTCTATAAAATTAGGCAGGCATTAATTAAATGGAAGAAAAGGCACCAAGTTCTGATTCTAACTTGCTTCCCAAAGAAGGAGCCATCTACAGCTTAGAAGACAGATAAGAAGTTAATCATCACAGATTTGCTGTGAACAGCTCTGCTCAGCTCTGTCGCTGCCAGACTCGAGGCCACACACACCCTTCCAATATGCCTAAAGAAGATTCTCAGAGAGATCACTTCCTTCTTCCTTCAGATTTCACAAGGGCAGAGTATGATCTTACCTTTGAAAAACTTGAAACCTCTCTGTAGAGCTGGGAAGTGCTCTCAATAGCAAAGTTGTCACCATCCTCATCATCACACCTACAATGTACTGAGGACTCACTATGTGCTAGGTACAAAATGCTTTGCATTATCTCATCCTCCCTCACATTTATCCCATGAAGCAAATGCTGTAAATGACCACATTTCATGAAAGAAGAAACTGACACCAAAACTTGCCCATTGTTACAGAGATGGTGACAGTTGGCACCTGAATTCAGACAACCACACTCTTCAAGAATCTCCACTTGCAACAATCAGAGTAGCTTAATCGTCTGCAAATAGCCCATAAATTTGATTTTTTTTAGACAGAGTGTCACTCTATCACCAGGCTGGAGTGCAGTGGCGCGATCCCGGCTCACTGAAACTTGCATTTTCTGGTTTCAAGCAATTCTCCTGCCTCAGCCTCCCGAGTAGCTGGAACTACAGGCATGCACCACCACGCCCAGCTAATTTTTTGTATTTTTAGTAGAGACGGGGTTTCACCATGTTGGCCAGGATGGTCTCAATCTCTTGACCTCGTGATCCACCTGCCTTGGCCTCCCAAAGTGCTGGGGTTACAGGCATGAGCCACCGCGCCCAGCCAGATTTGACTTTTTAAAATCCACTTCCACTTAGAAAGCTCTTCCCATTCATTTCTTAATTAAATAATACACACACACACACACACACACACACACACACACACACACATATACTTACCACCTACAGAGTGCAAGGAACTGGATTAAGCACTGGGAAGTAAGCAATAAACAATACATATTCTCTACCCATGTGGAGCATACATTCTATAGTATATTCCACATATCATAGCCGCCTTATTTTTTCTCATTAATCCTATGTTCTTTACTGCTCCTATTACCTGATAGTTTCCAGGATGGTTTTCAGTAGCGGAGCAAAATGTTGGCACTGCTACAATTTCTATGAAGTTGGAAAATAACAACTTGGCCCCCTCCCTCCTGATGTCCACCTCTCTTCCCAGTTTCTTGGTCTTCATGTCTATCATCATTCAGGTACTCCCTGTCTTCTGGTTGTCCATAGTCACCCACTACTATATTCCTCTTCCTCACCCATGCCAAACCAAGCCTACCCTCAACTCTGCTGCCTCATGTGTCTCTACTTTTGTCCTTTATTCCTTCCACATCCACGCCTCAGGGTGAATCCGAGCTCCCATTCTTCACCTTAGTAAGCAGGCCTGACTTGTTGTGGGAAACGACCAATGAGAAACTGTTACATGTTACACCAGGAACGATCTGTTTCTAGTAAGTCACAAATTGTATTTTTTCAGAATTTATTTGGTGGGTTTTCTTTTAGAATCATTCTCGCATGTGGTAGTCATATTCTACAGAAATTATTGCAGGTACATATGGACTAAATATGTTCCTAGGGGCTGGTGAGTGATGTTAAGCAGTGGGTAACATGCTTTGAATTCCAAGTAACCAAACTACAAGTGACCTTCTGGCAAAGTCATCCTCAGTAACATATTCAGGTCTTAGACCTGAAGAGGAAACCATTGTGTTGTACCCTGAGCATACATTTCAATCTCTCTAGGTTGTAAAGGAACACTCTAAGGCGAAAGGATTAATCACTTGTCATCTCAGCCTCTGGCTTTGCACAGCACTCTCCTCTCAGGAGAATTTACATAAAAGTGTGTTGAGCTGACTTGAGAAAGGGAAAACATCATTTTATTTCACACAAAAATGTAGATAATTCCATATTCAAATTTACCTGACAGATCAGAAAATGGACTAAATAACATGAATTTTTGTTTATTTTTTTCTGACACTATCCTTCATCTTATTCAAGAGGAAAGTTTTACAAATTGACCACACTGCTCATAAACACTTTTCTTCAGATTAGTAGAAAAGCGTTGGAATCTAGACTTGTAAGCTCATTCTGGAATATCGTCTTCTACAAAGAATTGAGTACTGTTCAAATGTAATTATGATTAAATTATTCACTCATACTCACCATCTTCCAGCTATTTATTATGTGCAAGATATAATAGTGGGTACAGTGAAGAGCCATTCTCTTCATTTAGTCTTCAACTTGGCTCTGACCCAAATCGCTGCCTGCCCACCTGAAGGGGCAAATGGGAGCTGAAGTCCAGCCTTCACTCTCTTTGCCAAACCATATACCCTGGCATGAGGTTGGCTGTGTCCACCCAGGGGAAGTGGTATGTTTTTTCTAATTCTAACAAAGTACCTTATGGACTAAAGCCTGTTTTGGCCTTGCTCCTCCTTCCACACACACCTCCTAAACTGCACTTGGCCCAACTGTGATTTCTTTAACCTTTCCAGAGTATTGCTGTTCAGTCAAATGTACTTTCTGTTGCATGAAAATGCCAAAGTAGAGGAAAAAGAGCACACCACGTGATTTCCCCAGGGCCAAGATTTCCCCAGAGATGGATCTGAATGAAGGGACACAAAAACAGTTTAACACCAGCATATATCCTGTCCAAATTCCCTTTTTATAGCACAAGGTAGCTGTATTAAATACAGAACAAGTAAAATGAGAAATGAACCTGAATTATGAAGCAGAATTATTGTCATGATATGTGAACTAAACATGAAAAGAATCAAAACTTATTATTTTTTATTGGCAACATTTTTCTAAATAGGTAGTTACTTTTGAAAGATAGCATCTCTTTGAAATTAACTCTCAACTTCTTGCAAACCTTTAGATGTCCCCACATTCCTTAGCCAACTAAGAGTGATTATTTTTATTGCTACAAGCAATATATGTTTGTTTTGGAGAACATGACATTAATTATGATTAAATTATATAGAATGAAAAATGCCTATTACTTGCAAGAAGAAATAAAATTCAACACAGCTATAAAAATGTTAGCTATCTTGTAAAAATCTGTGTGGATTTCCTAGCAAACTAGCAATGAAAATTCTGAAATGTATAGCTAGTCTTATGAGAATCTTCAAAGGTTTTTCTAAAAGGCAAGACTAGGTCAGTTAGTTTACTATTTCAAATAGATATTGCCTTACCGTATATGAATCATACTGACATTGTTCATTTGATTTTTTGTGACAACTCTGAGGCATTACTGGGTAAAGCAAATCATTCTACTCCTATTACCTCTCTGATCTGTCCTCACATAGGATTATACCTATGTTTCCAAGGCAGAGAAATCACAAAGGGGTGAATTCCACCAGCCCCTGCTATGGACTCAATTGTTCCCACCTCACCCCACATTCACATGTTGAAGGCTTAACTTGCTGTGTGACTATATTTGGAGATAGGGCCTTTAGGGCGATGATTAAGGTTAAATGAGGTATGAGAAGGCAAAGAGACACCAGACTCTTCTGTATGCCATGTGAGAACACAGTGAGAAGGTGGCCATCTGCAAGCCAGGAACGGATCCCTCACCAGAACCTGACCAGGCTGGCACCTGACCTCAGACTTCTATTCTCTACAACTGTGAGAAAATAAATTTCCATCATTTAAACCACCCAGCCTACAATGTTTTGTTATGGCAGCCAAAGAATACAGGTCCCCAAGCAAACTAACTAAAATAGTATACATTATTAATATTTTGGTAAATATGTATAAAGAAGAAATGTTTTATAAATTTTTTTATTTTTATAAATTTATGACTGTGAATAAAGCATCTTTAAAACTTGAGTCATTTTTATTGATCTAATAAACACTCTAAGAAAACTGGTGTTGATGCTATGCCAGCCTAGCTTCAGAAGACTTACTTTTGCCCCCTGCCAATTAGATTATTGCTCTGAAATTTCTCCTTTAACAGAAAAATACCACTCCTCAAGTTCCAACATAAATGCTGCTGCTTCTCTTAAACTTTGCATGCTCCCTGCTCTAGTCTCCCTCTTCTGCACTATCACAGTACTTAATTTAAATATGTCATTTATCACATTTCACCTTGTAATTACCTTGACTTGTTTATACGCCTGCTCCTCCACTAGAGAACACAAATCTTGAGAGCAGGGGCCATGTTATCCTTTTCAGATTTCTCTAATGTCCATTGTGATGTTTTCTCAGCAGTGAGTATATATTGGTAGATGTGTGAAAGAATGAATGAATTACTAAATGAGTGGATGGATAAATGAAGAAATTGATTAATAATTTATTTATTTATTTACCATGTTGTCTCTTGGATCTTCCATATCATCCAGGAGAATTGTCTTTACACCATCTTGCCTCCCCTTGACGGCACATATATGAAGGAAAAAGTGTTAATAAAAAGAAAAATGGAGAAATTTTTAGTTGCAATGTCTCTGATTTTTAGACATAGTACTAGTATAAATTATTTAATTCTTATTACTTTGCATTTCACTATCTCCATTTCACTGACAAGAAAACTGAGCCTCTGTGAGGTAAAAATACATCCATACCCATGCAGTTGCCAAAAAAGAAAACCTACAGTGTAAGCATGATGCTGAAATCCAAGCCCAATCTTGTCTTTTCTTCTCAATGGCCTTCCCTTAACTTGTCCCTCAGCCTTCTGAAGAAAGGTGAAGAAGAGGTGTACATATTTTCTGAGGCCATTTAACATGTCCTTCTTCCTGTATCCAACTTGGAGGAGGAGACGTTGACTATTTCCCAATGACCCTCACTTTCTTGCCACTGTAAGACAACATCAATCTCAGTTTGCTCTGTAACCTCAGAAGTACCCTTAACGTCCCTTAATTATAGTACTAACTGAACCAAACTTTGATGCCACTGAGGTCTGATATCTCAGAGTCTAACTCCAGGGGTGCAAAGGAGTCAAGTCCCTCCCAATCTGATGTTCTTCCTGATGTCACTTCCTGAAGTATAAAATTTTAAGGCAGAACATAACTTGAGATTCAGGCGAATCTGAATTACATTTCAGGTCTGTCACTTATTAACTATGTATACCTTAATCTTTCTGTTTCCATATTAAATAATGTTCATAAATTCAGACATACCTGAACATATAGAAAAGGGTGAGAAGACAGATCCACTGAGGTATAATTTACATTAGGGATGGAAAAACCGCTTATTGAATATGGCAGAGATGAGCTAAATATTCATCAATCACATTTTTTCTTACTGAGCACATAGAAAAACTACATTTCCCAGCAGCCTTTGCAGTTAACACTGGAGTCCAGTTATGGAAGTAATGTTCACTACATTCAGTCATGGCCACAAAATGTGTCATGTGATCTTCCTCACTCATTGTTAGCCAGCCAGCTAAATACAGATGATACAGCAGAAAACTCTGCAGAGGCCCTGGAAAATAATTCTACCACAAGATGGAAGAATTGAGATTCCAGAATTATAGAATGGAAAGTTGCCAAAAGAAAAACCTTTAGTGGGTGAAGTCACTAAGATTTTAAGGTTGTTTTGTTATAGGACTTGGCACTAATTACCCTGATTAATACAATTTCTCAGGAGCCAGAGAATCTAAGTCTATGGCAAAAATAATAGATGGTTCCAAGAGAAAAAGTATGATTTGTTCTTCCACAACTGATGAGCATTGCTCAGAGTACTTTCTGGACTGATTTCTTCCCTTTCCCATCACTGCTCTCCCACACCCTAATTTTTCTCATTAGAGTGTCCAAGCACACTGACAATGCAAAGCTGTACTGGTTTGTAAACTGCGTAACAGAAGAGAAGGTGGAGAATATTTCCCCACTTTAACAAGAAGTGGCTGGAGAGCAGAACAGAGGAGCAGTAACATGTCAGAGGCAAAGAATGTCACACTAGTTACCTAGGATGCTGGCAGCCTATGCAGATGTGAGGAGACCAAACTAAAATGTCTAGAGGGTTCAGCCTTCCCAGACACCTCCATAGTTGGTTGGGCTGAATTATGCTAAAAGAGCTCAGGTTATAGCACCCATTTTCTTCCCTTCCTGATTTCCCTTTTATGTTAAACTTCCCTCATTAAAAGCATCCTGACTTCAACTAATGCTTTTGAGTAGCACAATGCTTTTGCACCTCTCTGTAAAGGAGAATATTGGAATTACATGTTGAGTGAGGGACATGCTGAGAATTGCTGTCCATTCTCCAGTGAACTGTGTGATAATCCTGTTAACCTTCCTACAGGGAGGTCATTAAACAATTTTGAAAGCTGTTTGCTCTCGCATCATAACTGCATGCAAAATCTGAACTAGTCTTTTTAATATAAGCTGTTTGGCTGCACAGACTTAAATAACAGCACATCACTTGTTTTAGATGATCTCTTTTTATACTCCCCTCAGCTCAGTTACTGAGTACCTTTGCAGACTTTCTCTCAGTTTAGTTATCATCCTGTAATTTTTCTTTGTTCACGATTTCAACATTTAATTCATTTTCTTTTAACAGTGTAGCACCCCTTCTCTAGTGAGGAGGAAGACCTAGGCATTTGGGATTCCCTCCCCCTCTGTCATCCACTGTGCATCTCAATAAAAGAGAGAGCAGGCCGGCTGGCGCCTCCTGAATCTCCTTCCTGAAAACAGCAGGCTAGGCCTTGGGGAAACTCTCCAGAAGGCACTATTTTTACTTAAAACAAGATCAAACCAGAAACCTTTTCATATGTAAGTCCTAAAACTGTAAACCAGAACCCTTTCATATGTAATTCCTGAAACTGTAAACAAAAACCTTTTCACATGTGAGTCCTAAAACTGTAAACTGGAACCCTTTCATATGTGATTCCTAAAACTGTAAACTAAAACCTTTTCACATGTGAGTCCTAAAACTATGAATCTAAGATTCTTCCACATGTAACATCTAAAGTATAACCCTATATAAAGGCTAAACCTCCCTTTTTTAAACAAGCTTGGCTGTTAAAAGCACCTATGCCAACCTGCTCCCAGCTGAAAAAAATTCTTTCCTCCTGTCTTCAGTGTCCAAAAGATCCTTTCCCGCGGCCGCTCCTGCTACACTTTTGATGCCTTGTTCACTTGTGCCAACACATTTTTCACTCACGTCACCATGTCACCTTCCTGTGCATCGGTCTGTTTGAATTTGTCGTAATTGTTATTTTGTTGTTATTGCTGCCTAGCTATCTTCATGAAACTGCCTTTTTCTCTTAAACATAATTTATGTTTGGCACTTCACTCAATCTTTTGTTGGTTCCAAAGACACTTTACCACTCAATTATTTTTTTCATTCTTTTTCCTTTCCTTCCTTCTCTCCTCCCTCCCTTCTTTCCTTTTTCCCTTTCCTTCCTTCTTTTCTTCCTTTTCTTGTTCTTAAATAAGTATGCTAACAGCTATGTGATGTCAGATCTCCTGCCTGAATATATTTACAACAAACAAGTTTTCCACTTTTAACTTTTGATTATTTAGTTCTTTCATTCAGCTTTAAAACTCAATTTCCTTTTGGCTCCCTAGAAACATTAATTTTTACCTACAAGACAGAGAGAACTTACATCTTTAACCACACTTGAAAAATTGGGTAAAATTGAAATGTACTTCTAGTGGCTTAACTAACAGAAAATCGTTGCCTGATCTCTGGGGAAGACTCCATAATAAGACCCTATCATTGAATTAGCAATTCAAGCATTAAGCAAGTCAGTTTTCAGGAGCGTCAGGTTTGGGACTTGACATTTTTAAGAAATGTCTTTGCAAAACAGGGGACTGGTTATCATTTGATGAAGGACACTGATTTAATCTCTAGGGGTGGCTGAACCCGATGTCTGGGGTTCTTCCAAACATTTAAAGTAATTTTCCAAATCTTTTTGATGCAGCATAACCCAAAAAGGATTTTGGCAAGTGAGTTTTCCCTTCATTTTCAAACCAATGCATATTTCAAGGGAAATGCAATCCATGTGTCGTTGATTCGTTTACACTTAAATCATCTAAATGCCATTGTGTAAGAGCTATTTGTTGTACAAGAAGCCTGTGAGCCTGTTTTATAAGCCTTTTTAAGCCTTATTTCTTTGGCTCAGAAAGTCATGTTTTGCCGGCCCTGAGTAGAACTTGAACTGGGAAAGGCTCAAATTGACTTCTAAACTGAAAACCTGCAAAGTTTTGTGTGGCTTCTGTGCTTAGCAATATGTTTCCCCTTGCCTGAAGCTCACAAACAACCAGCATTTCTCTTCTCTGTCTCACATGTAGGGAGAACAGGATAAAGCAATTTTTGAATCACATTTTACTAGTAAAATTCACATTTGGAATCTCAGTTATCTCCCAGGCACTGCCAGAAGTCAAAATATCAACACTTGAAAATTAGGCTTTTGCTCTAAAAGGGCAAAACCGTCTATAAAGTACATAAGTTACTGCTTCTGTACATTTATTTGTTTGACAGGTTTAAGATATAACTGTGGTTTACATATGGATTTTCAGGATGCCAGATTTGATGCTCCATGAGCTACAGTCACAAATGTAACCTCTTTTTTAAAGATTTATGTTTGGGAGAATAGAATTGGAACAATCTCGCTGTTCTGCACAAATGTAATTGCTGTGTCAAAACAGCAATGGAATGTGAAAAACATTTGCATTTTTCTCATTTACTGGCCTTGTCTTTGGCTTTAACCATACTTACATTAATGATCAAGAAGAAAGCACCTTGGGCTCTTTACTCTCTTGCTCCTTGAGACTTAAACAAATTTAATAAATTATTAACTAATACATTTGAGAGAAAAAATGTGAACCTCAATCAAGTGTTTGGATATACCCAAATGATTAACAGTGATTGCTATGGACATAGATATAAGTCTTGAGAATGGATAAATCTTTCTCAAGCAAAACCACTCATTATCTTCAAATTTGTGATTTCTTTGTGTTTATTTAGATACATCCTAGACATTGAATTTTAGTGAGAAGGAAGAAATAGTGATGGTGTGATTGTCTTCAGAGAAGAAGTATTTTAAATTTGCATTCAAAACTTAGGGGGTGGAGATGAAGTTAAAAAGAAATAAAGAAATCCAGGTGAGTTTAATTATTTCTTACGTACTCTCTCCAGTTCACATATATAATAGACTATCATATTTGTGTAATAAAAAAGACTATGAAACTAAGTTTGGAAAAAAAATGATTTAGGAACTAAAACTAGAAAACAGTTAATTATGCTGAGATAATTAGATAGCAGAAAACTGTTGGATTTTGTTCTTTCCCATGGTTAGTTTTCATTAACTATCAAGTCTTCATGAGTCTCTGCAGGCAGAAATTATTCATATTCTATTCTTAGAAAGAATGATGCATGACTGACAAAGATTTAAACTTTCAAAAAGTGTCACAGAATCCTTTACATTGACCTATGCATATATTTTCTTTAAAAAATGTTTTTTCTCCTATTAAAAATTTGACTCAGCTCTTTTAAATTTTCAATTAAATCCTAAAAATACATTTATTTAGGAAAGTTGACAACCATGTTTTCTCAGTTTAATTTAAAATATAAAGCAAAGAGCTTGATTTATGATTTTGCTGCTGTTTTACCAAAGTGAACCGAGAATATGGATTAGGATCATGCAATCAGTTAATAACCCTGATTTTGGTTAAAAGGACCTGTGTTATAGAATTTTATGCCAGGATTTATGAGATTTAACTTAAATCAGGTGGCCATTTAAAAACTTAAAGAAATAAAGCTAGGAAATACTTCCTGGTCCTGCCCTGTTGCCTTCCATCTTGCTCTTTCTTACCCTAAATTAATTCACCTCCACCTGGTAAACACAAAAGCTTTGTCTGCCCTCATCTGTCATCTCAGAATTACTTGCTATATTGAGAATATGCATGATTTAAGGCCTCTTTGCCCCACCTATTGGGTCAGATTATCTGGCTCTCCTCTAATGCAATAGAAGTTTCACACTCAAAAGAAACATAGCCAGCACAGATTGGAAAATAACTGGAACCTTTACAGTATAAGAGGACATTAATCAGGCTTTGAGTCTCTTGAGACTGAATTTCAGCCCTGAGAATTCTAGCTCTTCCTTCCTATCTTAAATGCATCTGAAAATATCTTTATAATGCCCCCTTGACACACGTATTTACCCAACACAAATGCACACTCACTCACACATTTGCATAAATACAATACAAACACACATATAGGCACACATACATGCAAGCATACACACAAATTTCAACCTATACTCCTTAGAAAAACATAATTTTATAGATTCTATTTCTAAATGCAATTCTGAGTCTCAAACATATTCAACTACAGATATTGAAAGTTTGGAGGAGAAGGAAACCCTTTCAAAGAGAACGATAATTAAACAAACATTTGTACAAAGGATCAAATCTGTTTTTGATCTAAATCCATATAAGCGCACTTTTTTCTACCTCCGCATTAGCACTTTATTTCCATGTATTATTTTTAAACTTTCATACATGACTTGCTTTCAACAAATTCAACACACAAGTTCTGTTTTACAAAAGAATACTCTAGGCCGGGCGCGGTGGCTCAAGCCTTGTAATCCCAGCACTTTGGGAGGCCTAGGCGGGTGGATCATGAGGTTAAGAGATCGAGACCATCCTGGTCAACATGGTGAAACCCCGTCTCTACCAAAAATACAAAAAATTAGCTGGGCATGGTGGTGCGTGCCTGTAATCCCAGCTACTCAGGAAGGCTGAGGCAGGAGAATTGCCTGAACCCAGGAGGCAGAGGTTGCGGTGAGCCGAGATCGCGCCATTGCACTCCAGCCTGGGTAACATGAGTGAAACTCCGTCTCAAAAAAAAAAAAGAATACTCTATAGAATTCCCCAAATTATACATATAATTTATAAAAGTCTACATAGATTGTTCATAAAATATGAAAAACAATATATTGAAACAGACAAATTTACATTAAAAAATTGGAAACATATTAATTTAGTTAAAGGATATAGTGTCAATTGCAATCTTTCCCCCCATGATTATATTTCTTTTCTCTAAGAAGAGTTAACATATCCTTATTTCTCATCATTATATTTTCCTTAGTTTTATTAATTTGGTACCCATATTTTATTACATGTAGTAAAAAAGAAGTCCCTGTAGATTTCTACTCATGTTTTGCAACTAGAGGTCTCAGCTGGTTCTAGCATCAGGATAACTGGGCCCTAAAGTTTGTATGTTTAAGGTCAGTCAGTGAAGTGACATTCATGCCACCCAACCCTATAATTGACTGCCATCACCCAGGTAAAAATTTATGGAATATGTAAAGCAGGCAAGTTCTAAATGGCTAAACATAGTCTCCTTTGGGCTATCTGTAAAGTACTTAGTACTTAGGTGTGTAAGAATCTGAATTTGATGCATGCAGGTTTTGGGCTGGTGGGTCCTCACCAGCTGTAAATAAGGAAACAGTATGAGATGCGCAGAAGCCATCTTTGGCTGTTTATGTAACATCTACTCTGTTCTCTTGTCTCCTTCTTGATCCTCTCCTTTTTAAACTAATCTCAGAAAATAAACGCTACATCCTTAAACCTCTTTACAGAACAATGTCTCCTCAGGACCTTGCTCCAGTTCAAATTTGGCTTTTCCTCAAAGGCAGTACTTTCTTTGCAGTATTTTTTTAGTACAGGCCCGCACTTCACCCCCTCCTCATTTTGAGCTCCTGTTCAAGGAATTTCAAGTTTTTTCCTAAGAGACTGGTTTATGCTTACAGATGTCAAACAGAGGCACCCTCACACTATCTGGGCAGGCCTGAAGCAATGTGGGGATCCTTGGGGATCGCCCTGGGCATCCTTGAAGCCCCTCTGGACCTTTCCTCAGCCTGGTTCCACCTGCCTGATTCCTAAAATTGCAGAACCTTGGCGGCTATCCCCTGGAGAGTGGGGACATTGCCCAATGCTGAGGCACTGCCACAGAGACAGTTCCTCAGGCAATGGTGGCAGTCACTGTGACCCGAGTCCCAGCTCAGCGTTGGGGCCTGGGACAGGCTGCTTGCGCATGCGCATTCGGGTACACGGCTGGGGCGCCTCAATGTTGGCACTGTCCAGCTGCTGCCTCACAGGTGAACGCCAGAGGTGGTGCCAGAGGAGGCCTCCAGAAGGAGGCTGCATGCCACAAGCAGCGCAGGACACCGACAATCCTGACGTCAGTACCCCCTTGAGCTGACTCTCCTTTTCTGGTCGGGTGGAGGAGGAGCTCGCTTCAGACAGTGAGGTGGGCACTCCGGAATGCTCTTCCTATTGTATTCCGGATAGGATGGCATGGTCAGGGGTCGGGTCCCATGGAGCTAGAGATTCAGTTTGGTGAGGTGTGGCAGGGGTCGTTGGACCACTGAAATATACCTGAGACCCTCGGGGAGGGTGTCAGCAGAACATTCCCCATCTCCATGAGCTGACTAATACCTTTGAGCTGGGCTACCCACCAAGGGTCCCTGTCTTGGTCTCCAAGCACAGAGACACATGCTTCTCAGCAGTGCTGTCTGGAAAAGTCAGGGACAACCACAAAGAAGTGAACCCACTGTACAGCAGAGGTGGCAACACCTGGAACTTGTCCCCATGGGTGCAGATCAGGTGGAGAGAGTGTCTCAGAAGCTTTCTGGGGCACATTCCAGCTCGAAATGTGTGTTCAGGAATGCCGCCGAGGACCCTGAAGAGAGCCAAGCAGAAGCACAGCACACCCTCACCCACAGGAGGGCCTGTGCCCTAGTCCTAGCCTCCTTCATGGATTCCCACCAGAGGAGGCAGGAGGAGCCCACAAAGTGCAAACTGCTCCAACCCCCATACCGGGATCATTAACCACCACCTGGCCTGCACCCAGCTAACCGCAAGTCTCTTTAGCTCTGTGAAATCCCTGGCAGCCAACAGGTTTAGTGCTGAGTGGCTGTCCCAGCCAGGAACAGAGAAATGAGAGAGCCC
Source organism: Sapajus apella (assembly GCF_009761245.1). NCBI lineage: Eukaryota > Metazoa > Chordata > Mammalia > Primates > Cebidae > Sapajus > Sapajus apella. The sequence continues at coordinate 296,178 of NW_022437182.1, forward strand.
TCAACTCTGAGAAAACCACAGCAGAGGAAAGCAAACATAGCCTCGATGAGAAGATCAAGATCAATTGCAGCCACGGCTGGAATCCTCTCCTCCTATGAAAACCATGCAACCATCTGATGGAATAAAGAGACCAAGGGTTTCCTTGGTGGTGGAAGCTATGGGGCACACAGGGATCCAGGAGCGTCACAGCTATCCAGTCACTCAGAAATGTGAGTGTTAAGAAAGAAGCTGTTTCTTTGACATCTGTCAGAATTTGTCCTGTAGGTGAAGGCGCTGGACCCCCTCCACACCTCAGCGGAATGTATTCTCACCTTATCCGACCTTATGATTTCTTCACACATCCTCTGACAGGAAAGAAATTCGAAGAGGAAGAAAGAGTACCCGACTCACCTCTTGAAGCTTCAGCTCTGCAAGCCCTGGAATTAGAGGTGGGCTCAAAGGGGTCCTGAGGACAGGATGGCTAGGGTCCATCCAGCCCTAGATGTGCCGCTGGCCCAAGGGCATTTGGAGGAGTTAGGTTTTGGGTGTATTATGTCCCTCTTCTTTCTCTAGGAGTGATCCCCCTCAGGATGGGCAGGTGATTAGGATGCCTGCAGGCGGGACCCAGACCCGACTACATTGAGGCTTTAGAGAGTACCAGCAAAACAAAGAACGCAGGGCCACAGATCCCAAGCTGAGCCAAAGGCAAACCCGCACCGGAAGGTAGGCAGACTACAGAGAAGCGGACCTGGAGTGCACTGGCCACACTCGTGTCAGCATGTCGCACCCAAACACACACACACACTCATCAACACACTCAGAAAGATACACACATACACACACTTACACACACACAGGAAGACACATGGAGACATCCAACATTCACACAGAAACACACCCTGTCAGGCAACTCCTGAGGCTGCGGGGTTCTGCCCTCTGCCATGAAGCCCCTTGGGGAGAGAGCAGCCCCACCGCAGGCAGGCAGGCCATACCTGGAAAAGCCAGCTGGGAGGGCTTTCAACAAGGGGTTCCTTCACACTGTCTGGGCAGGCCTAAAGCATCGTGGGGATACTTAGGGATGCCCTGGGCATCCTTGAAGCCCCGCCGGAACCTTTCTCAGCCTGGTTAGGCCTGCCAGATTCCTAAAATGGCAGGGGCATGGCGATGGTGCCCAAAGAGGGAGGGCATTGCCCAACGCTGAGGCATTGCCCCAGAGGCCCCCTGCTTTACCAAGCTGCTTAGACGGTTCCCAAGGCAACGGTGGCTGTCACTGTGACGCAAGCCCCAGCTCAGCGCTGGCGCTTGTGTCAGGCTGCTTGCACGTGTGCATTCAGGTGTCGGGTTGAGGAGCTGCAATGTTGGCGCTGTCCAGCCGCTGCCGCACAGGTGCACGGTGGAGGAGGCTGAACGCTGGAAGCAGCGCAGGACACCGGTGTTGACCTCAGTACCTCCTTGATCCGACTTTCCTGTTGGGCTTGACTGGAGTAGGAGCGCGCATCAGACCGTGAGGGGGGACTCAGGACTGCTCTTTCCATTGGATTCCGGATCAGATAGCATGGGCAGGGTTCGGGTCCCATGGGGCTGGAGATGCAGTTTGGTGAGGTGTGGCCCAGGGATGGACCACAGAAATATACCTGAGACCCTTGGGGAGGGTGTCAGGAGAACAACTGCGGCCTCCAGGAGCTGATCGCCTCCCTTTGACCTGGGCCACCCACCAAGGGGCCCTGCCTTGGTCTCCAAGCCCAGGCACTCCTGCTTCTCAGCACTGTGGTGCGGAAAAGAAGGGAACAACCACAAGCAGGGAAGCCCACTGTGCAGCAGAGGTGGCAGCACCTGAAACTGGCCTCTCATGGGGACAGATCAAGTGGACAAGGTGTCTCAGAAGTTTTCTGGGATGAATCCAAGCCTGAGATGAATGTTCAGGCATGCCACTGAGAACACCCAAGGAAGCCAAGCAGAAGCAGATAGCACTTGTGATCACAGGAGTGCCTGTGCGGCAGTTCAAGTCTTCTTCAGGGGATTACCACCAGAGGAGCCAGGAGGATCCGGAGAAGTGCAAAAAGCCCTAAAACCCACACCGGGATTACTGCCCGCTACCTGACCTGCACCCAGCCATCCCCAAGTCTTCTTAGATGGGTGAACTCCCTGGCCACCAACATGTTCACTGCTGATAAAACCTGTAGGTCCTACAGCAAAAAGGCCTCAATCAATCTCATATTTAAAAAAAATTAGTCCTGATAAAAGCATATAGGTTTAGTTCTACAGCAAAAAGTCCTCAATCAATCTCATATTTAAAAGAAAATTAGTACAACACAGTAGATACTCATAAAGTTTCAAATACATATAGTTTCAAATCAATAAGAGGATCACAAGCTCTCTAAGCTTTTAACTACTCTTTCATATTAATCATAATCCTCAACCCCAAAAGAATTTTCCAGAATTAAATTATTGTTCATTAGAGAAGATTGTTATTTTTTTCTTTCTTTTTGATGTCTTATATATGCCATTGTATTAGGTTTATGGTTGGGATTTCATTTTTGACTTACTGCAAAAATTATACTGCAGTCAGAATAATTCCTGTGTATCTCCTGAACTTGGAACTACTTACTACTTTATCCTATATTTTAGGAAACTTCACCTTCATGATAGCTGCCCAGTCATTCAACATAAACTTCCTCAAAAACATTAGCCAATTACTCTAACCTTTCTTAGATTTGGTGAAGGACTTTGTCTTTCTCTACTATAATTTTTATTTGCTGTTTCTCATTGGTGGCATGAAAAAAAATCGTAAAATGTAAGACTTCATGTCATTCTTTGAGAAACTAAGATGAATTATTTTCTTAATAACCAAGAGAGATTACATGATTTGAAAGTAAATACCTAAAAACCTAAAACACTAATATATTTGTTTTATCAATATGTGTAGTCTTTCTGAAACCAATATTTAATTTATTAAGTAAATATTTAATTTTTAAAATAAATATTTAAAAACATAACATTAATAATTTGTTTCATCAATACGTTTATTCTTTCTAAAATGTTTAATTGCTGTGTCCTCAGTTAATTTAACAGGGCTTTACCAGAAGACAATTTTTTGAAAGGAATCAGAGTGGGTTCCCTTACAAAATCCCTGTAACAAGCCTAAGAAACTTTGTGCTATGGTCCTTTGAAACCCAGATGCCTCTTTTCAATTAGCTCTCTTTTTGTTCACCCACTCACTCCCCCACTCCACCCAGAGCTTCAATCAATTTCTTCTGGACTGTTGAGAAGAGCCAATGGGACGCATCAACTAAGACTCCTGATTAGCATTATGACTCACTGAAAGAAAAACGTACCAGACCAACAAAGAAAGAAAAACAAAAATTAAAATCTACCTGGGACATCTTTTCACCTTTCTTTATTTCGTCAAAGAGAAACATTTCATACATTTGTTTTGGTAAGCAATCATAAAGTGCTAATTATGTTCTTGTCAATAAAACTTCTGTCTTCTCACTGTTGCTCATATAATTCAACATTTAGAGTACATTAAAAGAGCTTAGTACTTTTATTATTTTGACATAAAACATCATAATCTTAGCACAAAGTGTTTAGGCCAAATCATTTTTATGGCCTGTAAAGGGACACCTTTGTCAACATCTCTTGCCAAGAAAGAAACAATTCTCTGTGTCAGATTATCACCGTTATTTACATCTACATAAAGAGTACAACCATGTGTGAGAGTTTAATAAGTTGATGAAATCTGTTTCTGAAGTACTGTTTCCACTACATAATATTTTAAGCAAGGGCCTACCTTGGAAATATTGTTACATTTGTTTTGTAAGGAGAAAATAACAAACATGGAAACTTAACCCCTAAGACAAGGTTTTAGCATCCAACATACCTGACAAGATATTCCTTGTCTCCAGTTCCCTTGCAAAGTTGCATATTCAGTTCTTCAATCTTCAGCCTTGGGTTATTTTTCTACACAGACTGCCTTTGTCTTCTCTCTCTAGGAACTCTTTCCAGCTGTACAAGGGATAACCAAATGAAACAAAACAAAATAAGGATAAGAGGGAAACAATTTTAAACAGAAACATTTCTCAAACTTAACACTGTGTCAAAGTACTTAATTCATCTCATGTTTTTCTTCCTCAGGATGAAAGCATTGTTTTCCTCTTCTGGTTGTTTCAAAAAAATTTATATATATATATATATATATATATATATATATATATACATATATATATATAATATTTAATTAATGAAAAAGTAAATGTCCTCTGTTAAACATTATTGCTTAAGTTAGGTACTTGAAAAGTTAGCTATTTCTAATTAATTCTATCTTGGACCCCTGCGTTTTATTCCCATTTATGTCACAGAAAATAAAATGTAACCAATTCAGTATACTTTGTGGTACTTTACTTGTAAATAAACATATATCTGATAGAATAAATCAATTCTGCAAAATTATTTTAAAGGTTTTTCTCAACATTTCATAATTGTCTGGAATTGTGATTTACTCAGAGCATTTAAGTTTTCAGAAATTATCACCAATACTTCTCTAGCTGAAATTGTAAAAGTGGAATTATACTACATACACCGTTTGCCCACATGTATGCATGTTCATTCATGTTTATGTAAAGAAATAATTTTTAGGCAAGCAAAAAGAGAAGGAAAAGGTCTCACATATCCCATTTCCCAGTTAATGTAAAACCAATTAAAATGTCATATACAAGATCATTTTTAAACTAACTCAGCTAAAATTCACATCCTACATTTCAGAATACATTTACCATTTTAAAGAACACATTCAAATGTTGAAAAGAACTCTAGCTACATGAGCATTTGCAGGCAATATGTTAGAAACCTCCACCAATCAGAGCACAGCCTCTGTGTAGGTTTTGTAATTCCCATGTGCAGATCACTGTTCCTTAGAGACTGGAAGAGAAAGCAGGCACTGCTCTAAAAATTACTGGGACAGCTGAGATCAAGGGACATTCCCAAGCTAGGGTTGATATCAAATAATGCTAAAGAGAATTACATTATATTATAAATATACTCATGTTTTCTTACATTACTGATATTTCAGTTCTTCATGATACCAAACCCACTGTTATTTCATACCATGGCTAACTCATACCATATAATCTGTCCCTAGATATCCAAGATTCAACTAAATTAGCCATTCCAAAGGAGTAAATTGATTAACTCTTTCTCTGTTTCTGTTTATATTGCCAATCAGTGTGTTTTAGTAATATTAAGAAAGTAATTAGGAAGAAAATTCAAGACTATATCCAGAAAAGGCCTTTAAATGGAGACCCTACGTCGACACTTCAAAAGAACAAAACTGAGACTTGCTCTTCGAAATGTCAATCATGACTCAAAATCACTGGCATCCCGAGTGCCTATAAGAAATACAGAATCTCAAGCTCACTACGACAGATGAACTGCAACCTGTGTTTGAACAAGAATCCTAAGTAGATGAAATACACATAAGTTTGAGGACACCAGTGTGTCCCCTCAAAGAGTCCTGAGGACGGGAAGGCTAGGGTCCCTCCAGCCCTATAAATGCCACAGGACCAAGAGCTGTTGGAGGAGTTTGATTTTAAGTATGTTGTGCCTGTCTTCTTTCTTGAGGAGTGACCGGCCTCGGGATGGACAGGAGATTAGGACAGCTGCAGGTGGCAGCCAGACCCTACTACACTGAGGCTTTAGAAACCAACAGCAAAACAAAGAATGGCCCCACAGCCCCCAAGCTTAGTCAAAAGCAGATCCGCACCAGAAGGTAGGTGGACTACAGAGAAACCGCACTGGAGTGCACTGGCCACACTTGTGTCAGCATGTCCCACCCACACACACACGCACACACCCATCAACACATTCAGAAAGATGCACGCATACACACACTCACACACACACAGAAAGACACACGGAGACATCTAACACTCGCAAGGAAACAAACCCTGCCAGGCAGCTCCTGAGGCTCCGGGGTTCTTCTGCTCTCTGCCGGGAAGCTCCTCGGGGAGAGAGCAGCCCCACTGCAGGCAGGCAGGCTGTACCTGGGAATCCGAGCCTGGAGGGCTTTCAACGAGAGGCACCTTCACACTGTCTGGGCAGGCCTGAGGCATCGTGGGGATACTTGTGGATCGCCCTGTGCATCCTTGAAGCCCCTTTGGACCTTTTCTCAGCCTTATTCGGCCTGCTGAATTCCTAAAATCTCGGGACCATGGCATGATCCCGCGGAGAGGGAGGGCCATTGTAAAATGCCGAGGCACTGCCACAGAGGGCCCCTGCTTGCCTAAGAAGCTTAGACCGTTCCCCGGGCAACGGTGGCGGTCACTGTGATGCAAGCCCCGGCTCAGCGCTGGCGCCTGTGACAGGCTGCTTGCGCATGCACATTTGCGTGCCCATCTGGGGAACCGCAAAGTTAGCGCTGTCCAGCTGCTGTCACACAGGTGCAAGGTGGAGGCGGTGCCAGGGGAGGCTCTGGGAAGGAGGCTGCGTGCCACAAGCAGTGCTGAACCCCGACAGTCCTGACCTCAGTACCTCCTTGAGCTGGCTTTCCTCTTTGGGTTGGATGGAGGAGGAGCAAGCTTCAGACAGTTAGGTGGGCACTTGGGACTGCTCTTCCTATTGGATTCCAGATAGGATGGCATGGGCAGGGATCAGGTGCCATGGGGCTGCAGATTCAATTTGGTGAGGTGTGGCGGGGGTCGCTGGACCACCGAAATATACCTGAGATCCTCGTGGAGGGTGTCAGCAGAACATTCCCAGGCTCCATAAGCTGACTGTCCCGCTTTGACCTGGGCCACCTACCAAGGGTCCCTGCCTTGGTCTCCAAGCACAGGGACTCCTGCTTCTCAGCACTGCTGTCCGGAAAAGGTGGGAACAACCACAAAGAGGCCAGCCCGCTGTGCAGCAGAGGTGGCAACACCTAGAACTGGTCTCCCAAGGGGGCAGATCAGGTGGAGAAAGTGTCTCAGAAGCTTTCTGGGGCACATCCCAGCTCGAGTTGGATGTCCAGGAATGCCACTGAGGACCTCGAAGAAAGCCAAGCAGAAGCACAGCACACCTGCAACCACAGGAGGGCCTGTGCCAGAGTCTAAGTCTCCTTCATGGGTTCCCACCAGAGGATCCAGGAGGAGCCCGCAAAGTGCAAACTGCCCTAACCCCCATACCGGGATCACTAACTGACACCTGTTCTGCAACCAGCTACCCCCAGTTTCTTTAGCTCTGTGAAATCCCTGGCAGCCAACAGGTTCAGTGCTGAGCGGCTGTCCCAGCCAGGAACAGAGCAATGAGAGAGCCCTCAACTCTGAGGAAACCAGGGCAGATGAAAGGAAACACAGCCTTGATGAGAAAATCAAGATCAATTGCAGCCACGGCTGGCATCCTCTCCTCCTATGAAAACCATGCAACCATCTGATGGAATAAAGAGACCAAGGGTTGATGCTATGGGGCACGTAGGGATCTAGGAGCGTCACAGCTATCCAGTCACTCAGAAATGTGAGTGTTGAGAAATAAGTCGTTTATTTGACATCTGTCAGAATGTGTCCTGTAGGTGGAGGTGCTGGACACCCTCCACACCTCAGCGGAATATATCCTCACCTTATCTGAGATTATGGTTTCCTCACACATCCTCTGACATGGAAAGAAATCCGAAGAGGAAGAAGGAATGCCCGACTCACCTCCTGAAGCTTCAGCTCCACAAGCCCTGAAATTAGAGGTGGGCTCAAAGGGGTCCTTAGGATGGGATGGCAAAGATCCGTCCAGCCCTAGATGTGCCACTGGCCCAGGGCACTTGGAGGAGCTTTGTTTTGGGTGTTTTATGCACCTCTTCTTTCTCTAGGAGTGACCGCCCTCGGGATGGGCAGGTGATTAGGGTGCCTGCAGGTGGGAGCCATACCCCACTACACTGAAGCTTTAGAAATCACCAGCAAGGACCCACCCCCACAAAAAAACAGCAATCTAAAATGCTCCAGATTGAGAGTTTCACAGCAAGCACAACTGAACCTGGGATGGTCCAGCTCTGTGGGGGAGGGGCATCCGCTATTACGGAGGTAGTCCACCACTACAGAGGTAGATCACGATTGCTCAGGCAGCCCGCCATTGCTGAGGCAGCCCACCATTACAGAGAGAGTCCACCATTATAGAGGTGGGCTGCCATTGCCGAGGCAGTTTACACCCGTATAAACAGCACTGCAGGGAAGTTCACATGGCAGCTGGGCAGAGCCCACAGCAGCTCAGCAAAGCCTCTGCAGGCAGACTGTGACTAGGCTGCCACTTCGCTGGGCAGGGCAGCCCACCAAAAAGGCAGTGGCACAACAGAAACTCATAAATAAAGCCCTAACTACCCCGGAAAGAGCACCTGGGAAAAAAAGGGAGGGGTTTATGAGTTCTGCTGCAGCAGACTTAAACGTACCTGCCCAGCAGCTCTGAATGAACAATGGAGCTCACAGCTCAGCACTTGAGCTCCTAAAAAGGACAGTCTGTCTCCTCAAGCAGCTTCCTGACTCCTGTATATCCAAAGAGTCACCTCATAAAGGAAAGCTCAGACTGACATCTGGCGGGTATCCTTCTGGGACAAAGATAGAAGAAGAAGAAACTGGCAGCAACCCTTACTGTTTTGCAGCCATCGAAGGTGATCCCCAGGCAAGCAGGGCCTGGAGTGGACCTCAGCAGTCCTACAGCAGAGGGGCCTGAATGTGAGAAGGAAAACTAAGAAACAGAAAGAAATAACTTCATCATCAACTAACTGGACATCCACTCAGAGACCCAATCTGAAAGTCAACAACTACAAAGACAACAGGTAGATAAATCCACAAAGATAGGAAGAAACCAGCACAAAGGGGATAAAAACACCAGAAACCAGAATACCTCTCCTCCTGCAAGGGATCACAACTCCTCACCAGCAAGGAAACAAGGCTTAATAGAGAATGAGTGTAATGAATTGACAGAATCAGGCTTCAGAAGGTGGGTAATAAGAAACTCTCTGACCTAAAAGAACATGTTCTAACCCAATGCAAAGAAACTAAGAATCTTGAATAAAGATTTGATGAAATGCTAATGAGAATAAACAACGTAGAGAGGAATATAAGTGAATCGATGGAGCTGAAAAACACAACACAAGAACTTCGTGAAGCATGCACAAGTTTCAACAGCCAAACTGACCAAGCAGAAGAAAGGAAATCAGAGATCGAAGACAAACTCAATGAAATAAAACAAGAAGGAAAGATTAGAGAAAAAAAGGTAAAAAGGAATCAACAAAGTCTCCAAGAAATATGGGACTATGTGAAAAGACCTAATTTACATTTGATAGGTGCATCTGAATGTGTCGGAGAGAATGAATCCAAGCTGGAAAATATTCTTCAGGATATCATCCAGGAAAAGTTCCCCAACCTAGAAAGGCAGGCCAATATTCAAGCCTAGGAAATACAGAGAACACCACAAAGATATTCCTCAAGAAGAGCAACCCTAAGGCACATAATCATCAGATTTACCAGGATTGAAATAAAGGAGAAAATGCTAAGGGCAGCCAGAGAGAAAGGTCGAGTTACCCACAAAGGGAAGCCCATCAGACTCATAGCAGATTTCTCAGCAGAAACCCTACAAGCCAGAAGAGAGTGGGGGCCAATATTCAACATCCTTAAAGAAAAGAACTTTCAACCCCGAATTTCATATCCAGCCAAACTAAGCTTCATAAGTGAAGGAAAAATAAAATCCTTTGCGAACAAGCAAGTACTCAGAGATTTCGTCACCACCAGTCCTGCATTACAAGAGCTCCTGAAAGAGGCACTAAACGTAGAAAGGAACAACCAGTATCAGCCACTCCAAAAACATACCAAATGGTAAAGAGCAACAACACAATGAAGAAACTGCATCAACTAATGGGCAAAACAGCCAGCTAGCATCAAAATGGCAGGATCTAATTCACACAACAATATTAACCCTAAATGTAAATGGGCTAAATGCCCCAATCAAAAGACACAGACTGGCAAATTGGATGAAAAAGCCAAATTCATTGGTGATCTGTATCCAGGAAACCCATCTCACATGCAAGCATACACAAAGGCTCAAAATAAAGGTATGGAGGAAGATTTACCAAGCAAATGGAGAGCAAAAAAAAGCAGGAGTTGCAATTCTCATCTCTGATAAAATAGACTTTAAACCAACAAAGATCAAAAGAGACAAAGAAGGACATTACATAGTGGTAAAAGGATCAATGCAACAAGAAGAGCTAACAGTCCTAAATATGTATGCACCCAATACAGGAGCACCCAGATACATGAAGCAAGTTCTTAACGATGTACAAAGAGACTTAGACTCCCACACAATAATAGTGGGAGGCTTTAACACCCCATTGTCAATATTAGACAGATCAATCAGACAGAAAATTAACAAGGATATCCAGAACTTGAACTCAGACCTGGACCATGCAAACCTAATAGACATTTACAGAACTCTCCACCCCAAATACACAGAATATACATTCTTCTCAGCACCACATAACACCTACTCTAAAATTGACAACATAATTGGAAGCAAATCACTCCTCAGCAAATGCAAAAGAAAGGAAATCATAACAAACAGTCTCTCAGACCACAGTGTAATCAAGTTAGAACTCATAATTCAGAAACTAACTCAGAACCACACAGCTTCATGGAAACTGAACAACTGGCTTTTGAATGTTGACTGGATAAACAATGAAATGAAGGCAGAAATAAAGATGTTCTTTGAAACCAATGAGAACGAACATAACATACCAGAATCTCTGGGACACATTAAAAGCATTGTCTAGAGGAAAATATACGGCAATAAATGTCCACATGAGAAGCAAAGAAAGATCTAAAATCGACACCCTATTGTCAAAATTAAAAGAGCTAGAGAAGCAAGATAAAAAAAACTTAAAACCTAGCAGAAGACAAGAAACAACTAAGATCAGAGAAGAACTGAAGGAGATAGAGACACAAAAATCTCTTCAAAAAATCAATAAACCCAGGAGCTGGATTTTCGAAAAGATCAACAAAGTAGACCACTAGCCAGATTAATAAAATAGAAAAGAGAGAAGAATCAAATAGAGCAATAAAAAATGATGAAGGGGATATCATCACAGATTCCACAGAAATACAAACAATCATCAGAGATTATTATAAACAACTCTATGCACATAAGCTAGTAAACCTGGAAGAAATGGATAAATTCCTGGACACTTGCCTCCTCCCAAGCCTAAACCAGGAATAAGTCGAAACCCTGAATAGACCAATAACATTATCTGAAGTTGAGGCAGCAATTAAGAACGTACCACCCAAAAAAAGCCCAGGTCCAGCTGGGTTCATAGCTGAATTCTACCAGACATACAAAGAGGAGCTGGTACCATTCCTTCTGAAACTATTCTAAACAATTTAAAAAGAGAAAATCCTTCCCAAATCATTTTATGAGACCAACGTCATCCTGATACCAAAACCCAGCAGAGACTCAGCAAAAAAAGCAAACTTCAGGCCAATATCCAAGATGAACAAAGATGCAAAAATCTTCAATAAAATACTGGCAAACCGATTGCAACAGCACATCGAAAACCTTATCCACAATGATCAAGTAGGCTTCATCCCAGGGATGCAAGGCTGGTTCAACATACACAAGTCTATAAATGTAATTCACTACATAAACAGAACCAAAGACAAAAACCACATGATTATCTCAATTGATGCAGAGAAGGTCTTTGACAAAATTCAACCGCCCTTTATGCAAAAAAACCTCAATAAACTAGGTATTAATGGAACGTATCTCAAAATAATAAAAGCTATTTACGACAAACCAACAGCCATATCATACTGAATGGGCAAAAACTGGAAGCATTCCCTTTGATATCTGGCACTAGATAAGGATGCCCTCTCTCACCACTCCTATTCAATATAGTATTGGAAGTTTTAGCCAGAGCAATCAGGAAAGAAAAAGAAATAACGGCTATTCAAATAGGAATGGAGGAAGTCAAATTGTCTCTATTGTAGACAACATGATTGTATATCTAGAAGACCCCACTGTCTCAGCCCAAAATCTCCTGAAACTGATAAGTAACTTTAGCAAAGTCTCAGGATAAAAAAATCAATGTGGAAAAATCACAAGCATTCTTATACACCAATAACAGACATAAAGAGAGCCAAATCAAGAATGAACTGCCATTCTCAATTGCTACAAAGAGAATAAAATATCTAGGAATACAACTAACAAGGAACATAAAGGACATCTTTAAGGAGGATTACAAACCACTGCTCAACAAAATAAGAGAGGACACAAACAGATGGAGAAAAATTCCACGTTCATGGTTAGGAAGAATCAATATCGTGAAAATGGCCATACTGCCCAAAGTAATTTACAGATTCAACACTATCCCCATCAAGCTACCAATGACCTTCTTCACAGAACTGGAAAAAACCACCTTAAACTACATATGGAAACGAAAGAGAACCCGCATAGCCAAATCAATTCTAAGAAAAAAGAAAAAAGCGGGAAGCATCACACTACCAGACTTCAAAGTATACTACAAGGCTACAGTAATCAAAACAGCATGGTACTGGTACAAAAACAGAGATACAGACCAATGGAACAGAACAGAGGTCTCGGAAGCAACACCACACATCTACAACCATCTGATCTTTAACAAACCTGACAAAAACAAGCAATGAGGAAAGGAGTCCCTGCTTAATAAATGGCGTTGGGAAAACTGGCTAGCCATGTGCAGAAAGCAGAAACTGGACCCCTTCCTGACACCTTACACTAAAATTAACTCCAGATGGATTAAAGACTTAAACATAAGACCTAACACCATAAAAACCCTAGAAAAAGACCTAGGCAAAACCATTCTGGACATAGGCATAGGCAAGGACATCATGACAAAAACACCAAAATCATTGACAACAAAAGCCAAAATAGACAAATGGGACCTAATCACACTCCACAGCTTCTGCATGGCAAAAGAAACAGTCATTAGAGTGAATCGGCAACCAACAGAATGGCAAAAAATTTTTGCAGTTTACCCATCTGACAAAGGGCTGATATCCAGAATTTACAAAGAACTAAAACAGATTTACAAGAAAAAAACAAACAAGCCCATTCAAAAGTGGGCGAAGGATATGAACAGGCACTTTACAAAAGAAGATATACATGAGGGCAACAAACATGAAGAAGTGCTATCATCAGTGGTCATTAGAAAAATGCAAATCAAAACTACAGTGAGATACCATCTCACGCCAGTTAGAATGGCAATCATTAAAAAATCTAGAGACAACAGATGCTGGAGAGGATGTGGAGAAATAGGAACACTTTTACACTGTTGGTGGGTGTGTAAATTAGTTCAACCATTGTGGAAGACAATGTGGCGATTCCTTAAGGACCTAGAAATAGAAATTCCATTTGACCCAGCAATCCCATAACTGGGTGTATATCCAAAGGATTATAAATCGTTCTACTATAAGGACACATACACACGAATGTTCACTGCAGCACTGTTTACAATAACAAAGTTCTGGAACCAACCCAAATGCCCATCGATGATAGACTGGACAGGGAAAATGTGGCACATATACACCACAGAATATTATGCAGCCATCAAAAACAATGAGTTCGTGTCCTTTGTAGGGACGTGGATGAACCTGGAAACCATCATTCTCAGCAAACTGACATAAGAACAGAAAATCAAACACCACATGTTCTCACTCATAGGTGGGTGTTGAACAATGAGAACACATGGACACAGGGAGGGGAGCATCACACACTGGGGTCTGTTTGGGGGAAATAGGGGAGAAACAGCGTGGGGTGGCGAGTTGGGGAGAGATAGCATGGGGAGAAATGCCACATATAGGTGATGGGGAGGAAGGCAGGAAATCACGCTGCCATGTGTGTACCTATGCAACAATCTTGCATGTTCTTCACATGTACCCCAAAACCTAAAATACAATAAAAATATGTAAATAAGTAAAATTTCTGATATAGTGAGGCGTCTGGTAAATTCACACCATTTTTTTAAGGAAAATATTAATATAAAAATAAAACATTTTCTAAGTGTAAAAACTGAAAAACAGGGCCGGGTGCGGTGGCTCACGCCTGTAATCCCAGCACTTTGGGAGGCCGAGGCAGGTGGATCACGAGGTCAAGAGATCGAGACCATCCTGGTCAACATGGTGAAACCCCGTCTCTACTAAAACTACAAAAAATCAGCTGGGCATGGTGGTGCGTGTCTGTAGTCCCAGCTACTCAGGAGGCTGAGGCAGGAGAATTGCCTGAACCCAGGAGACGGAGGTTGCGGTGCGCCGAGATCGCGCCATTGCACTCCAGCCTGGGTAACGAGAGCGAAACTCCGTCTCAAAAAAAAAAAAAAAAAAAAAAAAAACTGAAAAACCGTAAATCCTAATTTTCAAGCATTTTATTACTACATGGGTTAAAATATCTGTGGCCAATAATACAATATTCAAAAAATTGTAATTCAGATAATTTGTATGTAAAACAATTTTCTTATGAGATATATTAATTGTATCCTTTAAATTTTCATGTAAAATTTACCAATGTGTGTATATATACAAATAATTATGTAATAAAATAAAATATATATTATATATCAGTATGTAATTTTAAAAAATCACCAGCAAAAGAAAGAATGCAGAGCCACAGCCCACAAGCTGAGCCAAAGGCAGACCCGCACGAGGAGGTAGGAGGACTACAGAGAAAGGGTACTGGAGTACAATGGCCACACTCGTGTCAGCATGTCGCACCCAAACACACACACGCATACACTCAACACACTCAGAAAGATACACACACACACACACAGAGGAAGACACACAGAGACAACCAACACTCGCACGGAAACACACACTGCCAGGCAGCTCCTGAGCTTGTGGGGTTCTGCTCTCTGCCGGGAAGCCCCTTGGGGAGAGAGCAGTCGCGTGGCAGGGAGGCAGGCCATACCTGGAAATGCCAGCCTGGAGGGCTTTCAATGAGGGGTACCTTCACACTGTCTGGGCAGGCCTGAAGCATCGTGGGGATACTTGGGGATCGCCCTGGGCATCCTTAAAGCCCCGC
This sequence comes from Sapajus apella, assembly GCF_009761245.1. NCBI lineage: Eukaryota > Metazoa > Chordata > Mammalia > Primates > Cebidae > Sapajus > Sapajus apella. The sequence continues at coordinate 311,211 of NW_022437182.1, forward strand.
CAGATCTTTTCTCAGCCTGGTTCTGCCTGCCGGATTCCTGAAATCGCGGGACCATGGAAATGATGCCCAAAGAGGGAGGACATTGCTCAACTCCGAGGCACTGCCACAGAGGGCCCCTGCTTTACCAAGCTGCTTAGACCATTCCTTAGGAAACGGTGGCTGTGAGTGTGACGCGAGTCCCGGCTCAGCGCCTGCGCTTGTCAGGCTGCTTGCGCATGCGCATTCACGTGCCCTGTCGAGGAGCTGCAATGTTGGCGCTGTACAGCTGCTGCCGCACAGGTGCACGGTGGAGGCGGTGACAGCGGTGGCCCCTGAAAGGAGGCTGCACACAGGAAGCAGCACAGAACACCGGTATTAACCTCAGTACCTCCTTGAACTGACTTTCCTGTTCGGCCTGGGTGGAGGAAGACCACACTTCAGAGCGTGAGGTGGGCACTCGGGACTGCTCTTCCCATTGGATCGCACTTGTCACCACAGGCGGGTCTGTGACACAGTTCAAGGCTTCTTCAGGGGGTTACCGCCAGAGGAGCCAGGAGGATCCAGAAAAGTGCAAAGGGCCCCAATCCCCACACCGGGATCATTACCCACCACCTGGCCTGCAGCCAGCCACTCCCCATTCTCCTTAGATGGGTGAACTCCCTGGCAACCAACAGGTTCACCGCTGATAAAACCTGTAGGGGCTACAGCAAAAAGACCTCAATCAATCTCATATTTAAAAAACTATTAGTCCTTATAAAAACATATAGGTTTAGTTCTACAGCAAAAAGTCCTCAGTCAATCTCATATTTAAAAGAAAAGTAGTACAACACAGTAGATACTCATAAAGTTTCAAATACATATAGTTTCAAATCAATAAGAGGATCACAAGCTCTCTAAGCTTTTAACTACTCTTTCATATTAATCATAATCCTCAACCCCAAAAGAATTTTCCAGAATTAAATTATTGTTCATTAGAGAAGATTGTTATTTTTTTCTTTCTTTTTGATGTCTTATATATGCCATTGTATTAGGTTTATGGTTGGTATTTCATTTTTGACTTACTGAAAAAGTTATACTGCAGTCGGAATAATTTCTGTGTATCTCCTGAACTTGGAACTACTTACTACTTTATCCTATATTTTAGGAAATTTCACCTTCATGATAGCTGCCCAGTCATTCAACATAAACTTCCTCAAAAACATTAGCCAATTACTCTAATCTTTCTTAGCTTTGGTGAAGGACTTTGTCTTTCTCTACTATAATTTTTATTTGCTCTTTCTCATTGGTGACATGAAAAAAAATAAAATTTAAGACGTCATATCATTCTCTGAGATACTAAGACAAATTATATTCTTAATAACCAAGAGAGATTGCATGATTTGAAAGTAAATATCTAAAAACCTAAAAACACTAATATATTTGTTTTATCAATGTGTATTCTTTCTGAAATCAATAGTTAATTTTTTAAGTAAATATTTGATTTTTAAAGTCAGTAGCTGAAAATATAACAACACGAATATATTTGTTTTATCAATATGTTTATTCTTTCTAAAATGTTTAATTGCTGTGTCCTCAGTTAATTTAACAGGGCTTCACCAGAAGACAATTTTTTGAAAGAAATAAGAGCAGGTTCCCCTATAAAGTCCCTGTACCAAGTCTAAGAACCTTTATGCCACGGTCCCTTGAAACTCTGATGCCTTTTAAATTAGCTTTCTTTTTGTTCACCCACTCATTCCCCCACCCCACCCAGAGCTTTGATCAATTTCTTCTAGACTGTTGAGAACAGCCAATGGGACGCATCAACTAAGACTCCTGATTAGCATTATGACTCATTAAAGAAAAAAGTACCAGACCAACAAAGAAAGAAAAACAAAACAAAAAATAAAATATGCCTGGGACATCTTTTCATCTTTCTTTGTTTTGTCAGAGAGAATCTTTTCACACATTTGTTTTGGTAAGCAATCACAAAGTGCTAATTATGTTCTTATCAATAAAACTTCTCTCTTTTCACCATTGCTTATATATTTCACCATTTAGAATATACTAACAGAGCTTAGTAATTTTATTGTTTTGACATAAAACATCATAATCTTTGTACAAAGTGTTTAGGCTAAATCATGTTTATGGCCTCTAAAGGGAGACCTTTGTCAACATCTCTTGCCAAGAAAGAAACAATTCCATGTGTCAGATTATCACTCTTATTTACATCTACATCCA
>NW_022437182.1:318406-336219 GCF_009761245.1 Sapajus apella
ATATATTATGTATGAAATAAAATGAATAATTGTTCTACATCTATGTGTGTGTAAATATTTCTTTTCATTAACTTTGATACTTATTTTAATTACCACCTTGGTTCACACCCTCTTGGTTGTTTCGTCTTATGGTTTCTTAATTCTTCCATGTCATTCTTATGTTTCTCATGTCTTCGTTTGTTTGTTTATTTAGTTAGAGGCAGGGCCTCAAGTATTTCTTTACAGGCATTCATTCATTCATTCATTTATTTATTTGGGGGCAGGCTTGCATTTATTTATCTAATTATATAGAGGCAGGCTCGCATTTATTATTTATTTATTTAGAGGCGGGCAGGCGGGCATGTATTTATTTATTCATTCATTCATTTTATTATTATTATTTTTGATATATAATACAGACAGGGTTTCACCATGTTGGCCAGGCTGGTCTCGATGTTCTGACTTCAGGCGATCCACCTGCCTCAGCCCCTCAAAGCACTGGGGGGATTACAGGCCTAAGCCACCATGCCCTGCTTTTTATTTGTTTATTTATCTATCAATCAATTTATTTAGTGGCAGGCTCCCTTGCATTTATTTATTTATTTATTTAGGGGAAGGCTCACATTTCTTTCTTTCGAGACAGGCTCGTATTTCGCATTTCTCTCTCTCTCTCTCTCTCTCTCTCTCTCTCTCTCTCCCTCTCTCCCTCTCTCTCTCTCTCTCCCTCTCTCCCTCTCTCCCTCTCTCCTTCTCCCCCCTTCCCCCGGCCCCGTCTGTCTCTCTTTAAAGGCAGGGTCTCGCTCTGTCACCCAGGATCATTCCAGCCTCAACGCTTTGGACCAAGCCATCATCCCTCCTCTGGTCCCTCCCGTTCTCACTACCTGGGACTACACGCATGTGTAGTTAACTATTGCATTGTTTTTTATGTATGTATGTATGTATTTATGTATGTGAGATGGGGTTTGGGGTTCCACCATGTTGCCCAGACTGGTCTGGAACTCCTGCTCTCCAGAGATGCGCCTGCCTTGGCCTCTCACAGTGCTGTTGTTACAGGCGTGAGTCACTGTGCCTGACTCTATTTGCCTGCCTGCCTGCCTACCCATCATCCGTCCATCTGTCTGTCTGCCTGTCTGTCTGCCTGTCTGTCTTACCTATCACCTTCTTAGTAGGCATGTGGTCTCGCTTTGTGATCCACAATCTGGACACATATATTTCATTTTAAACTTTGATGATGATGCTGAGGATGATCATTTATACAGGTGGAGGTGGTGTCGACTGATAGCTCGAGATGATCTCAGCCTTTTGCACTCCAGCCATCCTCCCACGTCAGCCTTTCAGACTGCTGCAGTGACAAGCATGAACATGGAACGGGCCTGGTCGTATTTGTCTTGTGCGTTTCTTTCCAGTCTTTGTTTCCAGTCTGGATGCATAGTTGATAGTACGGGCATTGCAAACAAAGACAATTTTTACACACATCTCATGATCCTGCCTTTTCTTTCCAGTGCCACAAGCCCCATCGAGGGTGGCACGCCTGATCTCTGATGGTTTTATACAGTGTAGAAAGCATTGGCGTTGGCCGTGTGCACCTTTTTTTTGTTGTTTTCTGACGGAGTCTCTCTCTCTGTTGCCCAGGGGCAACCCCCGCATCCCGGGTTCAAGCGATTGATTCTCCTGCCTCAGCCTCCACAGTAGTTGGGACATCAGGTGCCTGACACCATGCCTGGCTAATTTTCCTTTATTTAGTAGAGATGGGTTTTCACCACGTGGACCACGATGGTCTTCACCTCTTGAACTCGTGATCCTTCCTCCTCAGCCTCCGGAGGCTTTCTCGGTGGGATTTCCATGGGACAGGCATGCATGCATGTGTGCGTGAGAACTGACAGGGCTTTCCAGATCCATGTCCTGGCAGATGTCTCTGGTTCAGCATCCCCCATCGGCTGCCTGACTTTTATTATTATTATTGTTATTATTTTTCTCTCTTTTAAGCTGGGCTCACCTTCCCACCCATGTTGCTCAGTTGCTCAGGCTGGCCTCGAACTTATGGCCTATTTCAACTTTAGTATTATTATTGTTGTTATTGTTGTTTCTATTATTTTCGCGAGGTATGTGGTGGAAGCTACTGCTACTTAGCTGTGTAAGGAAACTCTGTTCTTAGAACAAATTTTCGTACTCTGTGAAAATTTCCCCTTCAAATGAGCATCTCTTGAAAGATGGAAACGATTCAAAAAATAAAGAGAAAGACAAAAATCACGCAGTGGAAGTTTCTTTGGCCTCCTCCCAGGGTGTACCTTGGACCCAGTGGGAGGGAGGAGGGAAGGAGGGAGGGAGCCAGCAAGCGAGCTGCAGTTGGTGGGTGGGTTAGGTTTGGGGTTTTTGGTGCTGAATCCTCGCAGGAGGCCCAAGAGGCCCGCCAGGAGCCTCCTCCCCAGGGGAACCGCATTGAGGCTGCTTTCAAATTCGCCAGCGAGAGTTTCACCAGATGGCCTAGGTGGGCCATATGGGACGAGACTGGACCACCCAGGACTTTGCTGTTCTTGCTGGGTGTGGGGGCAGGTTGACTTACTTATAGGATAAACAGCCCCGGCATGAAAACTATAAGATGCATTTCTAGGGTGCCCGGGTATGAGAGTGCCACATAGGATGCCCTTCTTTCAGTCAGCAGCCTGCCTTTAGCTTCCTCAGACGTGAGGACAACTTCCCATCAGAGCCTCTCTTTTTCCCTTTTTCCACCACAGAGATGACACACATAAGAGGGAGAAACAAACAGCTCAATAAATGCTGCTTGTCCTCATTTGTGGACTCATCAGTCACCTACAGACAGACGGGCGACTAGATGGAGACGCAAATCAAACACCATTTCTGGGTCCTCATGGTCGGGATGGTCTTTCTCTCTCTCTCTTTCTTTTTTTTCTTTTTTGAGATGGAGTTTCACTCTTGTTACCCAGGCTGGAGTGCAATGGTGCGATCTCGGCTCACTACAACCTCCGCCTCCTGGGTTCAGGCAATTCTCCTGCCTCAACCTCCTGAGTAGCTGGGATTAAAGGCACGCGCTGCCATGCCCAGCTAATGTTTTGTATTTTTAGTAGAGACGGGGTTTCACCGTGTTGACCAGGATGGTCTCGATCTCTTGACCTCATGATCCACCCGCCTCGGCCTCCCAAAGTGCTGGGATTACAGGCTTGAGCCACCGTGCCTGGCTCGCTCTCTCTCTCTCTCTCTCTCCCCCCTCCCTCCCTCCCTCCCTCCCTCTAGCACAGCGTGCGAGAACGCCCCCCCACACACACACACACTCCACATCCATGTCACAAACCAGACTAATTTACCCCTTTAGCACTATACAGGCTGAGGAAACCTCATCTCACCACCCGATGGCTGAGGAAACACCTTCTCTATGATATATTAAAAAGATTGGCTGAGCTGAACAAGGCGGCCCATGCCTGTAATTCCGGCACTTTGGAAGGCCGAGCCAGGTGGATCAATTGAGGCCAGGAGTTCAAGACCAGTCTGGCCAACATGGCGAAACCCCATCTCCATGAAAAATATAAAAATGCGCCAGGCGTGGTGGCATACGCTTGTCATGCCAGTAACTCAGGAGGCTGGGGCAGGCCAGTCACTTGAACCAGGGAGGCCGACGTTGCAATGAGCCGAGATCCACTCCACGCCACGGCAATCCAGCCTGGGTGACAGAGTGAGACTCTTTCTCTCAAAATAACAATAGTAATGAAGTTTAGCTGGGCATGGTGGCAGCTGCTTGTTAATCCTAGCTGGGCAATCCTGTGAGAAAAAGAAAGGAAGGAAGGAAGGAAGCAAGGAAGGAAGGAAGGAAGGAAGGAAGGAAGGAAAGGAGGGAGAGAGAGAGAGAGAGAGACTGTTAAATTCTAGAGTGCAGTGCTGTCATCCTAGCTCACTCACTGCAGTCTGGAAACTCCTTGGCTCGAGATTCTTCCACCTCAGCCTCCAGAGTACCTGGGACCACAGGCACGTGCCATTGTGCCCAGACCATTTATTTATTTATTTATTTTTCAAGAGACAGGGTTTCACCATGTTGGTCAGGCTGCTCTCAAACTCCCGACCTCAGATGATCTGCCTGCCTCAGCCTCCCAAAGTGCTGGGATGACAGGCGTGAGCCACCACGCCCAGCCTGTGCCCAGATCATTTTCACAAGTTTTCTACAGACAGGATCTAATCGGTTGTGACTCGGGGGTTTAGTGTCCAAAGACATAAAGAGATAGAGAGAGGGAAAACCAAAGAAATCGGCTTGCGATGTGCTATGTATGGATGCTCTACGTGGACTGATAATTCATGAAAGGGTTACTGCCCATGGGGTTGATTTTATACCATGGCAAGGCTACACGGACCAGGCAGGAAAACTGCCATCTGAGCTTGGCCACCATCCCGTGTGCATCTCATACTGAATCGACCCATTTGTCAGCACTGAGAAATATATTTTTCATCTTTTCTTTGACAAGGGGTCCACTCGGGAACCCAGGCCGGAGCGCGGTGGCGCGATCTCGGCTCCCTGCTACCTCCGACTCCCGGGCTCAAGTGCTTCTTGAGCCTCGGCCTCCCCAAGGGGCTGGAATTGCAGGCGCACCCGACCACGCCCGGCTGCATTTTGTATTTCTAGTAGAGACGTACGCGGTTTCGCCATGTGGGCCAGGATGGTCCGCTCACCTTTATGATGACTGCACCCTATGGAAATTCAAGAAAACAGGGTCGGGAGTGGTGGGTGGCTCATGCCTGAAATCACAGCACTTTGGGAGGCAAGCCGAGGCGGGCAGATCACGAGTTCGAGAGATCGAGACCATCCTGGCCAACTTGGTGAAACCCGATCTCTACTAAAATTACAAAAATTAGCTGGTCCTCCTGGCGTGCACCTGTAGTCTCAGCTACTCGGGACGCTGAGGCAGAAGAATCGCTTGAACCCGAGAGGCAAAGGTGGCAGTCAACTGAGATTGCACCATACTGTGCTCCAGCCTGGGCTCACTACAACCTCCGCCTCCTGGCTTCAAGTGATTCTCCTGCCTCAGTCTCCCGAGTTGCTGAGATTACTGGTGTTCTCCAGAAAAAAAAAAGGAAACAGGATGCATTTACCGAATCCTACATACCTACACACGTTTATTTTTTCCTTGTTTGGGTTTGTGTACTTTTAGTCATCAGATACAATTCCCCACACCTGTTCTCTCTCTCTCTCTCTCTCTCTCTCTTGTTTTTCACCTGGCCTAAATAGACACCCATTGAAAGTAAGAAAGGGAGAGCTCCTTCCAACGACTTTATTGATTTAGAGACAGTGTCTCACTCTGTCACACTGGCTGGAGTGCAGTGGTGCCATCATAGCTCACTCACCGTAGTCTAGACATTCCTTGATCAAGAGGTTCTTCTGCATCAGGCTCTAGAGTACCTGGGACCACAGGCACGCGCCACTGTGCCCAGATTATTCATTCTTTCATTCATTCGTTCATTTGAGACGGGGTTTCATCAAGTTGGTCACACTGGTCTGGAACTCCCGACCTCAGGTGATCCGCCCGCCCCTTCCTCCCAAAGTGCTGGGATGACAGGCATGAGCCACCAGGCCCGGCCCCTCAGATCAGGTTTTAAATGTTTTCTACAGACAGGGTCTCATCACTTCGTTGCAATCATCCTGACACAGGGTCTCAAAGTTTTGGGATGATGGATGGGCTCGAGCCACATTCTGCCTGGCCTCCGGGGACTGATTCGTGACCACAGCTGATGTACTAATATTGTTCTCTTTTTTTCATTCTTCTCTTTTTGAGATGGAGTCTCCCTCTGTGCCAGGTGAAGCAAGGCGCATCCCTTTGGAAGCAGCAGCAGCAGTCGCCTTCTAGAGCCCCATTCAAATGCAGAAAACCCTGTTTCCCTTCTGGAGTCAGAGGTGATGGCTCCCAGAGCCTCGGGCTCCTCTGTGTTCATTAGGAAGTTTTAGCAGGCAAGGCCCCACAAGAAGGCTGGCTGCAGCTGGGAGTTGGGGGATGCTGTGGGGCTGGAAGAGTCTCCTTTTCTCCTGCTTCAGCATTCAGTAGCTGGAATGACAGGCGCACACCGCCACGCCCGGCTACTTTTCCTATTTTCAGTAGGGATGGGGTTTCGCCATGTTGGTCAGGCTGGCCTCGAACTCCTGACCTCAAGTGATCTGCCCTCCTGGGTCTCCCAAAGTGCTGGGATGACCGGTGTGAGGCGCCAGGATTTCACCCTTGAAGAGCAAGCGCACGGGCCGTGCGCGGTGGCTCACACCTGTCATCCTAGCACTTTGGGAGGCCCAGGAGGGAGGATCACGAGGTCAGGAGTTCGAGACCAGCCTGGCCTACGTGATGAGATCTCGTCTCTACTAAACATACAAATGATTAGCCGGGCATGGTGGCGCACACCTGTGATCCCAGCAACTCGGGAGGCTGAGGAAGGCAGGAGAATCTCTTGAACCTGGGAGGCGGAGGTTGCACTGAGCCGAGATCACGCCGTTGCACTCCAGCCTGGGAGACAGGGGTGAGACTCTGTCTCAGCGGGGAAAAAGAAAAAAGAGCAAGCCCGCACCCTGCCACCTTTCACTGCGGTCGGCCATTCCTTAGGTTCTGAATGATGCATCATTTCTGCCATAGGTTGACTCCATCGATCCCCTCTCCCCGTTAGTGACTCAGTTAAGTAACTTGGACTTTGTGTCGCCCCATCCCAAAGACGGATGTGTGCAATCCCGCTGGGACGGAGGGGAGAAACGGATCAGGGTATCTGGTGACCTGGGCCTGGGGAGGCTGTCATCCTTCTCTGCTCTCGAAAACTACAAACCACTGCTCAAGGAAATAATAGAGGACACAAATAGATGGAGAAACATTCCATGTTCATGGTTAGGAAGAATCAATATCGTGAAAATGGCCATACTGTCCGAAGTAATTTACAGATTCAATGCTATCCTCATCAAGCTACAAATAACCTTCTTCACAGAACTGAAAAATACCACCTTAAACTTCATATGGAAACAAAAGAGAGCCTGCATAGCCAAGTCAATTCTAAGCAAAAAGAACAAAGCAGGGGGATCACATTACTGGACTTCAAACTATGCTACAAGGGCACAGTAATCAAAACAGCATGGTACTGGTACCAAAACAGAGATATAGACCAATGGATCAGAACAGAGGCCTCGGAGGCAACACCACACATCTACAATCATCTGATCTTTGACAAATCTGACAAAAACAAGCAATGAGGAAAGGATTCCCTGTTTAATAAATGGTGTTGGGAAAACTGGCTAGCCATGTGCAGAAAGCAGAAACTGGACCCTTTCCTGACACCTTACACTAAAATTAACTCCAGATGCATTAACGCTTTAAACATAAGACCTAACACCATAAAAGCCCTAGAAGAAAACCTAGGCAAAACCATTCTGGACATAGGTGTAGGCAAGGACTTCATGACCAAAACACTAAAAGCATTGGCAACAAAAGCCAAAATAGACAAATGGGACCTAATCAAACTCCACAGCTTCTGCACAGCAAAAGAAACAGTCATTTGAGTGAATTGGCAACCAACAGAATGGCAAAAAATTTTTGCAATCTACCCATCTGACAAAGGGCTGATACCCAGAATCTACAAAGAACCTAAACAGATTTACAAGAAAAAAATAAACAAGCCCATTCAAAAGTGGGTGAAGGATATGAACAGACACTTTACAAAAGAAGACATATATGAGGCCAACAAACATATGAAAAAATGCTCATCATCACTGGTTATAAGAGAAATGCAAATCAAAACTACATTGAGATACCATCTCACGCCACTTAGAATGGCGATCATTAAAAAATTGAGACACAACAGATGCTGGAGAGGATGTGGAGAAATAGGAACACTTTTACACTGTTGGTGGGAGTGTAAATTAGTTCAACCATTGTGGAAGACAGTGTGGCGATTCCTCAAGGACCTAAAAATAGAAATTCCATTTGACCCAGCAATCCCATTACTGGATATATATTCAAAGGAGTATAAATCGTTCTACTATAAGGACACGTGCACACAAATGTTCATTGCAGCACTGTTTACAATAGCAAAGACCTGGAACCAACCCAAATGCCCATCGATGATAGACTTGACTGGGAAAATGTGGCACATATACATCATGGAATATTATGCAGCCATCAAAAACGATGAGTTCGTGTCCTTTGTAGGGACATGGATGAACCTGGAAACCATCATTCTCAGCAAACTGATGCAAGAACAGAAAATCAAACACGGCATGTTCTCACTCATAGGTGGGTGTTGAAAAATGAGAACACGTGGACACAGGAAGGGGAGCATCACCCACTGGGATCTGTCAGGGGGAAGTAGGGGAGGGACAGCGGGGAATGGGGAATTGGGGAGAGATCGCATGGGGAGAAATGCCAGATATAGGTGATGGGGAGGAAGGCAGCAAATCACACTGTCATGTGTGTACCTATGCAACAATCTTGCATATTCTTCACATTTACCCCAAAACCTAAAGTGCAATTACAAAAAAAAAGATTGTGTCTTTGTACATACACATGGAGAGGGCAAAGGATGCAGTGGAGGCCATCAGGGTCCTTGATAACACACAATTTCAAGGTAAACAAATGCACATTCAGTTGTCCCACCAGCTGGCTTAGCACTGCGTGTTGGATGGGAGACCAGAGTGGCTACTATTGGTGCTGGAAAGAGAAGCACTCGTGCAGGAAAGAGAAGAACTGGTCCAAACAGTGTCCAATAGATCATTCAGGTCATATGGCAGACTTCACCGAGCAATATAATGAGCAATATGGACCAGTGTGTAAGCCTTACTCCATGAGCTATGCAGATTCCTTGCATTACAACAACACATACAGAGTGCTCGATGCCTACTACAAGTGCTGCCATGCTGCCCTGTCCTATGAGACAGTGGTGTCTGCAGCTGCATCCATGTATAATTATGCAGACTAGACCCTGTCTCATACTGGGTCATGTCAAACACAAGTCTAGAATACAGTCATGGCCAGTCACCTCTCCTCCACCTCTCTCGATCCCTATGATAGACACCCATTGCCAACCTCAGGGGCTGCAGCTTCCACATCATATTACTGCCGGGATCAGAGCCGTCTGAAATGTGCTACAGCCCCAGTGCCCACTACTGGAGAGGCCTACAGTTATGGGCATGAGAGTGTGTTATCGCAAGCTTCAGCAGCTGTACAGAATTCTGTTTGACATGACCCAGTATGAGCATGAGCAGTATACCAATTGGGTGTGGTGCTCAGCCTTTTAAAGCTTGACGTGGGCTGTGTGTGGGCTGAAATTCCGAGTTGTGGTTTTGCATGAGAACACACCCTTCGTAGTACCCCAGCTCCGGGACATTCTTAACTCCATGTATTCAGTTCCTCAGGAACTGTGGACCTTAATGTGCCTTGCTAAGTTCAGACTTCTCTTCCTTTCCTTTCCTTTTTCTTTCCTTTCCTTTTTCTTTTCCTTTCCTTTTCCTTCTCCTTCGCCTTTCCCCCTCCTTTCCCCCTTCCCCTTCCCTTCCCTTTCTTCCTTCTTCCCTCCCTCCCTCCCTTCTTTTTTTCCTGTTTTCTCCTCTCTGGTCCCCTCCCCTCCCCTCTCCTGCCTATATTCCTGTTCCTATGTCCTTCAATACCTCTGTAGCTTCCCATTCATATTCTGTTCTCCTATTGTGTGATGAAACTGTGGTACACAGCCTTATTCTGTGCAAAAACTGTAGTGAGGGTTGTGCTGTCTCTTTCCTGCCTCTTGCCTCCTGCCTCCCGCAGCTGTTGGATTTGGGAACTACTTTAGTGAGACTCTCACTGATCCTGGGTCTCTTTTTCATCCAAAGGCAAGACCTGTAGAGTTGGAATTTTTTTTCCAGTAAATAATTTTTCAAGTCAAAAAAATAGTAATAGGAAAAAGATCCATCATATACAAAAGTTTAACAGTAAAATTAATGGTAATTCCTTAATAGAAACCATAGAGTCATGAGACAGCAGGATGACATATTTAAAGAGGTGAAAATTCAAAACGGAAACAAATAAGTCTATTTTCAGCAAACTGTTCTTCAAAGATAAAAGAGATATCAAGATATTTCTATTTTAAACAAATATGTAGGATTTGTCACAAATAGATCTTCCCTGAGATACATGATAAAGGCTACCTTTTTGGCTGAAATAAAAGGATACACTATAAAATAACAAGACTATATAAAAAAATAACACCAGTAAAAGTAAACATATGGAAAAATATAAATGCCATTATTAAAATGTTTTTATTACATAACTTATTTTATTTTTTAAAATTCCTTGCATATGATTCAGAAGACTAATGCAGAAAAGTAGTTACAAATCTTTATTAATTTCAGGCAATGCATAATTATATAAGCTGGGATTAGCCGGAAATACATAGGTTGTAGAAACAAATTTGTATGGACACAATTGTTTTAATAAATCCAAATTTAAAATGGTATTAACTCATATACAGTTATAAATTCATGAGATTAGTTATAAATCCTTAATCACTAAAACAACTAAAAAAAGTAAAAAAAAAAAAGATTAGAAGAGAATAAAAACTGTAGACTAAAAAAATCAATAGAATAAAAATCTCAACAATAAACTAGATTTGAAAAAGATATATGACAAAATATAAGTAGCAAAATAGTAGAATTCCATCTTTTGTAAATACTTTAAATAGAAATTAAACTGTACAATTACAGTGCAAACAGTGGAAAAATTATTAAAAAAAAGAAATATAATCCAACTTTATGTTATCTGCAAGAAACTCTCATTAGTGCTTCTCTGTAGGTCATAAGTGAAGGAATTCCTAAAGATACTTTAGATAAAGAATAACCAATAGAGCTGGGGTGGGAAAATAAATATTACGATGAAAATCTTACAAGAGACAAAAGAGGACATCATATGTTGAATAAATGTAAACATATCAATAAGATACAGCAATTGCAATTGTATATACACCTACCAAAGATCCCAAAATATGAAAAAAAAGACAGTTAATGACAGAAGAAAATTATACAGATTTGTTGACATAACAATAAGAAATAGATATACCAATCAAATACAAAAAACTCTTTACATTACTTGCAAAAGAAATTAATTTAGTTTTCAGATTCTATGAGTTGGTTTTCAAAAATTAATTTAGCAATCTTATATGAAATGGTTATTTTTGGAAAGATATATATTTTTTAAATTATACTTTTGAGTTCTGAGATACATGTGCAGAACATGCATGTTTCTCACATAGGTTTGCATATGCCACGGTAGTTTGCTGCACCCATCAACCCAACATTTAGGTGTTTTTTTTTTTTAATTTTACATTAGGTGCATACTATATCCGGCATTTCTCCCCATGTTATTCCTCCCCACCCCCTGTTGTCCCTACACTACCCCCCCCAACTTCCCTCAGTGTGTGATGCTCCTCTCTGAGTCCATGTGTTCTCTTTGTTCAACACCTGCCCAAGAGTGAGAACATGTGGTGATTGGTTTTCTGTTCTTGTGTCACCCTGCTGAGAATGATAGTTTCCAGATTCATCCAAGTCCCTACAAAGAACACAAACTCATCGTTTTTTATGGCTGCTTAGCATTCATTGTTGTATATGCACCACATTTTCTTTCTCCAATCTATCATCAATGGGCATTTGTGTTGGTTCCACGTCTTTGCTATTGTTCACAAGGCTGCACAAACATATGTGTGCATGTGTCTTTATAGCAGAACAATTTATAGTTCTTTGGGTATATACCCAGTAATGGGATTGCTGGGTCAAATGGAATTTCTATTTCTAGATCCTTGAGAAATCGCCACACTGTGGATCACAATGGTTGAACTAATTTACACTCCCACCAACTGTGTAAGAGTTTTCCTATTTCTTCACATCCTCTCCAGCATCTGTTGTCTCCAGATTTTTTAATGATCATGATTCTAACTGGCATGAGGTGGTATCTCAACTTGGTTTTGACTTGCATTTCTCTAATGACCAGTGATGATGAGCATTTTTTCATATGTTTGTTGGCCTCATAGATGCCTATTTTTCAAAAGTGTCTGTTCATATCCTTCACCCACTTTTGAATGGGGTTGTTTTTTTCTTGTAAATCTGTTTTAGTTCTTTGTAGATTCTGGATATTAGCCCTTTGTCAGATGGGTAGACTGCAAAATTTTTTTCCCATTCTGTTGGTTGCCAGTTCGTTCTAAAGGTGATTTCCTTTGTTGTACAGAAGCTCTGAACTTTACTTAGATCCCATTTGTCTATCTTGGCTTTTGTTGCCATTGCTTTTGGTGTTTTAGTAATGAAGTCCTTGCCTATGCCTATGGCCTGGATGGTTTTCCCTAAGTTTTCTGCTAGCTTTTATGGTGTTAGGTTTTATGTTTAAATCTTTAATCCATCTGGAGTTCATTTTAGTGTAAGGAGACAGGAAGGGGTCCAGTATCTGCTTTCTGCACACTCCTAGCCAGTTTTCCCAACAACATTTCTTAAACATGGAGTCCTTTCTCCATTGCCTATTTTTGTCAGGTTTGTCAAAGATCAGATAGTTGTAGATGTGTGGTATTGCTTCTGAGGACTCTGTTCTGTTCCATTGGCCTATGTCTCTGTTTTGGTATCAGTATCATGCTGTTTTGATTACTGTAGCCTTGTAGTATAGTTTGAAGTCCGGCAGCCTCATGCCACCAGCTTTGTTCTTTTTGCTTAGGATTCCTTGGCTATGCTGGCTCTCTTGTGATTCCACATGAAGTTTAAAGTGCTTTTTTTTTTTTTCCAGTTCTGTGAAGGTGATTGGTATCTTGATGGGGATAGCATTGAATCTACAAATTACTTTGGGCAGTATGGCCATTTTCGTGATATTGATTCTTCCAAACCATGAGCATAAAATGTTTTTTCCATCGGTTTCTGTCCTCTCTTATTTCCTTGAGCAGTGATTTGTAGTTCTTCTTGAAGAGGTCATTTACATCCTTTGTTAGCTGCATTCCTAGGTATTTTATTCTCTTTGTATCAATTGTGAATGGGAGTTCACTCTTGATTTGGCTCTCTGTTTGCCTGTTATTGGTATATAGGAATGCTTGTGATTTCTGCACATTGATTTTGTATCCTAAGACTTTGCTGAAGTTACTTATCAGTTTGAGAATATTTGGGGCTGAGAAGATGGAGTTTTCTAGATATACAATCAGGTCATCTGCAAATAGAGACAATTTTACTTCCTCCTTTTCTAATTGAATATCCTCTATTTCCTTTTCTTCCCTCATTACTCTGGCTAGAACTTCCAATACTATATTGAACAGGAGTGGTGAGAGAGAGCATCCTTGTCTAGTGCCTGACTTCAAAGGGAATTCTTCCAGCTTTTGCGCTACAGTATTGCCTGTAGGTTTGTCATAAATGCCTTTAATCATTTTATGATACATTCCATCGATACCTAGTTTATTAAGAGTTTTTAGCATGAAGGCCTGTTGAATTTTGTTGAAGGCCTTCTCTGCATCTATTGAGAAAATCATGTGGTTTTTGTCTTTGGTTCTGTTTATGTGATAGATTCCATTTCTGGACTTGCATATGTTGAACCAGCCTTGTATCCCCGGGATGAAGCCTACTTCATCATGATGGATAAGCTTTTTGATGTGCTGTTGCAATCGCTTTGCCAGTATTTTATTGAAGATTTTTGCGTCAATATTAATCATGGATATTGGCCTGAAGTTTTGGTTTTTAGTTGAGTTTCTGCTTGGTGTTGGTATCAGGATGATGTTGGTCTCATAAAATGAGCTAGGGAGGATTCCATCCTTTTGTATTGTTTGATACAGTTTCAGAAGGAATGGAACCACATCCTCTTTGTAAGTCTGGTAGAATTCAGCTGTGAACCCATCTGGACCTGGACTTTTTTTGGACAGGATACTACCTGGGGGGACAGGGGACTGAGGCTTCTGGCTTTTTTCTTTCTTCCAGATTTCTTAGATTATCAAAACGCTTCCCAACTGCTCTGAACTTCCTGGCCAGGCCTTTTCTGCATGCCTGCGCTCCTGCCATGGCCAGCATCCTCCATGAAGAGATCTGTCTCTGAAATCACCAAATGACATTGCAGTCTTAGGGCGCCTTGCCCAGAAGCTTAAGCATGTTTGGGCTTAACTTGGTCTTGGATGGGGACTGCCTGGAGAGATGGAAGCTGGAAGCTTTTGGCTTCCGGTTCTCTTCCCAATTTCCCTGCTTATCACAAAGCTTCCCAACTGCTGTCTAACACTCTGGCTTTCCCTTTCCCATTCTTGCACACCTGCGCCCCTGCTGTGTCATCAGGCATCCCTGAAGGGGTTTGCCCTAGCAGCCCTTGGGTGCCATAGCATTCTGAGGGTGGCCCAGCCTAGAAGCTTAGGAAGGTTGGGCCTGGGAGGGGCTTGGATGGGGGACTTCCTGGGGATACTGGAGAATAGAGGCTTTTGGCTTTTCATACCCTCCTGGGTTTTTGACTTGTCATGTGTCCCAACCACCCACTAACTTTCAGGCCCTCCTTTTCCAGCATGTCTGCTTCTCCCCACTGCCAGCGACCTCCCCATGGGCCTCCATCTATGCAGCTCCCAAACACCATAGCAGTCTGAGAGTCAGGCGGCATTGAAGAACCATTGTGACAAGGTGGGAAAGTGGGGGGAAAAGCAGGAAGCCAAAAGCCTCCAGGCTCTGTCTTTCCATGTGATCGCCCATCCAACAGCCGGCCAGGCCCAATCCTGTTTAGCTTCCTGCTGGGGCACCCTCATGCTGTTATGATGACTGGGGGCTGATGGAACAGACTCACATGGGGAAGTCCCAGGCCAAGGCAGGGGACACAGGTGGGCAGAAAAGACGGGGTCAGAGAGTCAGAGGGCAGTTGGGAAGAGGTGCCAAAATCAAGGGAAAGCAGGAAGTTATTGGGAGGTCAAAAGCCTCCAGCCACAGGACTCCCCAGACAGTCCCTTGTCTAAGCCACAGCCATGCCCTAGCCTACTGAGATTCCATGCTGGAGCACCCTCAGGCTGCTATGCAGAATGGGCTCAGCCAGAATGACCCCCACGGGGAGGTCCCAGTCTGTGTTGGGGGCACAGTTGGGTGAGGAATGGTGTCCAGAGAGTCTGGGGGCTGTTAAGAAGTGTTGTAACAAGTGGGGGAAAGTGGGAAAAGAGCAGGAAGCCAGAGCCTCCAACCCCAGCCTTCTGAGGTGGTCCCCATCCAAGCCTCAGTCAAGCCCAATCCTGCTTAGCTTCAGGGTTGAGGTACCTTCAGGCAGCTATGGCCTACTGGGCCTGACAGGACAACCTTTCACAAAGAGGTCCCAGATGAGAGCCGGACAAGTTCCCTGCATGAGAGCTCCAACCCCATCTGCAAACAGTGTCCCCATAAGATAGGCACAGCCTCACCAGGGTGCTCAATCTTGGTCTTAGAGTCACTATCTTACCTGTTGACCAGATGTATGTATGTGAGCCAAAATTTCAACTTTTTATTGCCTTTGGGTATAAGATTCAGAACTTTTACAGTGAGCTGTATCTATGTGGGAGAGTGACAATCCTTATTGTTGGGTGGGTATGTGTATAAGAGTCACAAACTCCTCTGTGTTTTTGGCCCTATTGTGACATTCCCTGTACCATATGAGAGCTTCACACAATATGCTTGAGAGTTGGATTCTGCTTTGAGAACTTTATGTTATTTGAATCCAGGATCTTACCTGCTGCCCTAAGCCCAGGTCTGACAGACAACATCTGTTCTATTCACTGGGGCCTGGTATGAGAGTCATCACCATACCTGTGAATTAGTCCAGAAATGAGTCACAATCTTGCTTGTGGTCAGAAATGAGTCACAATCCTACTTGTGTTCAGATCCATACAAGAAAGTCACAACTTCAACTGGTCCGTGTCCAGATGTCAAATTCAGGACCTCACCAGTGGGATCTGTCTATGTGTGAAAGTAGCAATTCTGTCAGCTGATTGTGCATATGAGAAAAACAACCTCATTTTTGTACTGGGCTGTATTGACACTTTCTTTACCACCTTATTGCATTACACTGTATGTATCAGTTTTGTGACTTTTTCGTGAACTTTGTACAAGCAGAAAACCCAGAACAATATTCATTTCCCTAAACTTAACAGTCAGCCAGAGCAATCAGGCAAGAAAAAGAAATAAAGAGTATTCAAATAGGAAAGGAGGAAGTCAAATTGTCTCTATTTGCAGATGACATGATTGTATATCTAGAAGACCCCATTGTCTCAGCCCAAAATCTCCAGAAACTGATAAGCAACTTCAGCAAAGTCTCAGGATACAAAATCAATGTGCAAAAGCCACAAGCATTCCTATACACCGATAACAGACTTAAAGAGAGCCAAATCAAGAACAAACTGCCGTTCACAATTGCCACAAAGAGAATAAAATACCTAGGAATACAACTAACAAGGAACATAAAGGACCTTTTCAAGGAGAACTACAAACCACTGCTCAACACAATAAGAGAGGACACAAACAGATGGAGAAACATTCCACGTTCATGGTTAGGTAGAATCAATATCGTGAAAATGGCCATACTGCCCAAAGTAATTTACAGATTCAACGCTATCCCCATGAAGTTACCAATGACCTTCTTCACAGAACTGGAAAAAAACACCTTAAACTTCATATGGAACCAAAAGAGAGCCCACATAGCCAAGTCAATTCTAAGCAAAAAGAACAAAGCAGGAGGCATCACACTACCAGACTTCAAACTATACTAAAAGGCTGCAGTAATCAAAACAGCATGGTACTGGTACCAAAACAGAGATACAGACCAACGGAACAGAACAGAGGCCTCGGAGGCAACACAACATATCTATAACCATCTGATATTTGACAAACCTGACAAAAACAAGCAATGGGGAAAGGATTCCCTGTTTAATAAATGGTGTTGGGAAAACTGGCTAGCCATGTGCAGAAAGTAGAAACCGGACCCCTTCCTGACACCTTACACTAAAATTAACTCCAGATGGATTAAAGACTTAAACATAAGACCTAACACCATAAAAACCCTAGAAGAAACTGTAGGCAAAACCATTCAGGACATAGGCGTAGGCAAGGATTTCATGACCAAAACACCAAAGCATTGGCAACAAAAGCCAAAATAGACAAATGGGACCTAATCAAACTCCACAGCTTCTGCATGGCAAAAGAAACAGTTATTAGAGTGAATCAGCAATCAACAGAATAGGAAAAAACTGTTGCAGTTTACCTATCTGACAAAGGGCTGATATCCAGAATTTACAAAGAACTAAAACAGATTTACAAGAAAAAAACTAACAAGCCTATTCAAAAGTGGGGAAAGGATATGAACAGACACTTTACAAAAGAAGACATACAGGAGGCCAACAAACATGAAAAAATGACCATCTTCACTGGTCATTAGAGAAATGCAAATCAAAACTACACTATCTCACATAGTGAGATATCATCTCACATCAGTCAGAATGGTGATCATTAAAAAATCTGGAGACAACAGATGCTGGAGAGGATGTGGAGAAATAGGAACACTTTTACGCTGTTGGTGGGAGCGTAAATTAGTTCAACCATTGTGGAAGACAGTGTGGCGATTCCTCAAGGACCTAAAAATAGAAATTCCATTTGACCCAGCAATCCCATTACTGGATATATATTCAAAGGAGTATAAATCGTTCTACTATAAGGACACGTGCACACAAATGTTCATTGCAGCACTGTTTACAATAGCAAAGACCTGGAACCAACCCAAATGCCCATCGACGATAGACTGGATAGGGAAAATGTGGCACATATACACCATGGAATATTATGCAGCCATCAAAAACGATGAGTTTGTGTCCTTTGTAGGGACATGGATGAACCTGGAAACCATCATTCTCAG